>NC_034438.1:67203758-67240375 GCF_002078875.1 Numida meleagris
GGGGAAAATGAAATTTCAGTTCCTTACACTGATTGGTAAAATTGTTCAAAAAGTAAAAAGAAATAAATGTTATAGTGGTTCTGAGTTTCTGTAACACTTCATTCTTTTGAATGGTACTGGATGTGTCACGTGGTGTGTTGTTCTTAGCAGTATGCCCTACGCATGATGCTCTTAACCTGGAAAAGCTAGTTGGTGCTGCAAAAGCTAACCTGAATACTCATCTTCAGTCAGTTAAGTAACTTATACAGATCCATGATGTTCTGAAAAAAAATCCAAACAGTATAAAAATAAGATATTGTCTTAAAAATCTCCATCAAATCATAATTTTGTTTATATGTGTCCAGTACAGTTTAAGCCTTTTCACTACAGGCATATTGTATTTGCCTGTCTGCCTCTGAAGAAATAAATGAAAAATGGAAGATCTTCATAAAACTGGATGTAAAATGTGTTTGTTACTGTTTGAAGTTGTTACACTAATCCAAAAAGGCCTTGTGACATCAGTTCTTCTGTCAACTTGCAAGCCCTGTAGAAACTGTTTTGACAATATTTTAATTTCAGTGAGGCTGAATGAGAGAAGAAAAAAAAAAGCCATTCTAAGCAGATGGTTGTCACAGACTGCATACCACAATTAAGAGCTAGTATACAAGTTTACACAGCTTGATACACTATAAACATTTCTGCACATAAACACTTAATGAAATGAGCTTTGGGTAATTCTTTAGCAAAATAATTCGTTTTTATTCTTTCCATGTTTCTGAAAGTCTTTTTCAACATTTCTACATAAATAATGAGTTGACTGGCAGATGCAGAGTCCCTGCAGTGCTGTGACTCCTGCAGCAAGTTTTTACCTTTTAACTAAATATGAATAATGAGTAGTCTTTACCCCATTGACTACTTCAGGCTTTCCCTCAGGCTTTATAACAGAAATTATAAAGTTATAAAGAAAAGAAAGAAGCATCAAATTATTTTCTGAACTGTAACGTAAACATAATCTACTGTCATTTCGCTTTCCCACTTGCTTTCTGAATACCAGGAATTATTGTAGAAATAGTCCTCTTCAGGTAGCAGAAGCCACATATATGTTTAAGCACAGTAGCAATCTGTGTCTTCCAAATAGATGTACTTGTTCTTACATGTGTTCTTGCAGTGTGATAGGCACTCAACACACACAGTAAGAGACGTGCATCATTCTGCATCACAGAGCTCCTAGTAGCTGCCCATGGCTGAGCATAAAGTGAGTCATCTTCTCATACAAGTGTCCAGTTGGTGACTATTTGCCATATGATTCCCCTGCAAGAGAATATTTTGATCCTGACCAAATAATTACACTTGATGTAAGGAAATAAGACACTTCTTGTCAGTTCACACCCACAAATGGATGGGATATTTTTAATGACTTAGAAAGAATGAAAGGAAATTTTCTACATATCTGCAATGTGACAAAAGAAGAAAGAGGGAAGTTGCTGAATAATTTAAGGTATGAAAATTTGCCTTTGTTTAACTGAGATATTACTCAGGGAAAATGAGTTGAAAGGAGGTTTTTGAACAGCATAACATGTCAATATTTGGATTTTGTCCTGCAGAAATGTTAGTACCCATAAAACAGTGGTTATTCCCTGTAGACATCACTGCATACACAGTTTCACCTAGGATTTCACGAAAAACTGGTATCATTACATTGTAATAATATCTGTCCAACGTATTGAATGAAAGCCACTCTTTGAAGCACAGAACCATACAACAGCCCATATTCAGAGGAACCTCAGAAGACCATCAAACTGAGAACCTCTGTCCTCTTTGTAGCCACTCCTTATGTACTAGAATTCTGTGATTATGTCCCCCTCAAGCCTTCTCCAGCATGAAGATACGTACTTCTTTCTCTCTTTCCTCATAGAGCAGGTTCTCCAGCCCTCATTTTTATGGCCCTCATTTTGTCCTTCTTCAGCCTGTGGGGACCGAAACGGGATATAATAGTCTGTGTGTAGCCTGACAAGCTCTGAGTAGAATGGGATAATTGCATCTCTATCTCTGCTGGCAATGCCTCTACAGATGCAGCCCAGGAGTTGATCTGTATTTGTTGCTGCAGCAATACATCATTGGTTCATGTTCAGTTATTTGTCCACCAAGACCCACAGATGACTTTCAGCAGTACTGCTCCCCAGAAGTGGAGATCCTAGCCTGTATTTGGGTCTTTTAATACGTCATCCAAGGAGAAGAAACTTGCTAAATTCTTTGCTAAAGTCTTTGCTAAATTTCATAGAGTTCTTGCTTGCCAGCTCTTCCACCTAGCCAAATCTGTGATGGCTCTCCCTGATTATGTATCCACATCATTATTCAGCTTAGTGTCATCTAGGTCATTCATATCATTCATTATTCATCATCTAGATAATCTATAAAAACGTTGAACAGTGTGAGGAGGTCGCTGGGAAATCCTACCTGTGACGGGCTGCCAGCCTCTTCTCATCCTTCACATCCTTCATTGTTTTCAAGTCCAGCTGAACACTGGTTTGTTTCACCTCTGCACACACAGAAAATATCTCTGAGTTCTTCTTGGGATGTCCCATTTTCACTTCTGAATACTTGAAGTTCACCAGCTTTTCTGGTCAACTTTAAACTCCAGAGTAGTTATTGAGGGCTCCTGCAGAGAACATCTTATAACAAGCCAAAATCTGCCATTCTGAAGATGACATCTGTAACTCTGCAGGATCTTAGCTCTATAGACTCAGGTCAGTGTAGCCAAGACTTCTAAAATATCCCCAAATACTTTTTTGTTTCATTTGAAGAACAAGTCCAGCATAAAATATTCCATGGTCAGCTCATCAATTTCTTGTATTGAGTTATTGCCATTGATGAAATTCAGAAATTTTCTAGATCATTCAATTCAATTCACTTCTAAAGTGAAAACTAGTGTTTTCACTAAAAGAAAGGTCTATCTTATGACCTGGCCCATGCATAGTTCTTAAGTCCGGCAGTTGATTGAGGATGTATGGCAGTTTGAGATATCAGTAAGCTCTTCTACACTGCTCAGACCTCTTCTGTAGTATATATAGCTCACTGGAAAATCTAAAGAATGATTTGTAGTAGTATTCTGTTGAACCAACCCTTGTAAGATTTTCAACTCAATGGCAAAATTTCCTATGGGATGAATGTATTAAGTTTTACTCAGATCGAATTCAAACCTGCAAGTTAAGAGTGTAATGTCATTTTCAGTGTCATTGCATAAGTCAGACCAATTCATTCCGAGAGCCCCTTGAATAAGACATTTACTTGAAAGCAGCCACATTCATTTATACATGCAATGCCAGCATGAAGTGTACTTAGTGACTCCAATTTCTGGAGCAATTGCTTAAATGGAATATTTCTACCAAATGCATCACACCCTGCCTCTATCGGCTATGTGGAATTCAGAGCTCAAGTGCAGAAATACAATTGTGATTAATAAATAATAATTAAATAAAAATAAGTGGTGATTAAGAGAACAAATAACTAAGAGCTTTTCAAATGACAGAATTTCTATTATTCATCCATGTAATTCATCTAGTTTCTACAAAGCTATTAATAACCTTATTCAACCCCAAATTACTGTTTTTCATCTAGCAGCAGAAACCAGTGTGGTTTTGAATTTGTACAAGTGTTCCCTGTACACCAAAAGCTGGGTTGTTCATAACTGTGCTTTCAAATAATGTTTAGCTTGGGCTTCTGCTGTTAAGATTAAACTGGAAAGCACTGCCTGAAGTCCAGGATATATAATGCTATGGTTCAAGTGATGCATTTTCAAAACTCTCTTGATTAACCCAAAAGCCTGAAGATAGAATATATTTGATTCTTCATCTTAGATTGTTCTATATTTGACTTCTGTAGCTTGCCTTAGACATTTAAGTTAATTTCCTCAGCAAACATACCATCACTTCTCATGAATCTCCTAGCTGGATCATGTGTTTAAATTACACAGAGGTCCCTTCTAAGTCAGATTCCCGTTGCACTAGGCTCTGAATGGAGAGATGAAATTGAGTTGCTGTTGTAGTTTTAGATACTGCAATGTAATTGTCCTGAAAGGAAAGGATAATGCGTATTTTAGGTTTGCTTTCCCTTTGCAACAAGCAAATGATGGATACCTAATCCACTTGATAAATGAAAAGAAAAAATAATGCATCGCATTCAGTAGCTGAAGTAGAAATTGCTTCAAAACTTCTTCTTACTGCTCAAACCTGTACTGTCTTATCAGAGTTCAGAAGTGTTTCCACAGCAAAAAAAAATGCAGTTAAAAGTTAAAGAAATGTTTGAAGATCAATAACATATGTTTTTTTTAATGGAAGAGAGACAGAGGATTGCATTGATAATATGTCCTATGGCATTCTCTCTATGGTGCAGTCTTTGCAGAAAGACACATTCTGTCTGCATTGGCTTGTGGGAGACAACAACTGGTTTTTTTTTGGCTCAAAGCTGGCTTCGTGAGGCCTGTTTGGTGATAAGACTCTGATAACTGCAAATTATCTAGGGGGGTGACACCATGGGTATCACAGCATGGGAAATAAGCAGGAAGAACTGGAAACCGTGATGTGCTTGGAAAATTATGATCTGGTTGCTATCACGGAAAGATGGTGGGACGAATCCCATGATTGGAATACTCTGATTGAGGGCTACAGCCTCTTCAGAAGGGACAGACAGGGCAGGAAAGGAGGGGGAGTTGCCCTTTACGTTAGGAAATGGATAGATTGTGAAGAGCTGTGTCTGAGTAACAGCCATGACCAGGTTGAGAGCTTATGGGTTAAAATCAGCCATCGGTCCAGTAAAGGAGATCTAGTGGTTGGGGTCTGTTACAGGCCACCTGATCAGGGGGAGCCTGTGGACGAGGCCTTCTTGCTCCAGCTGCAGGAGGTGTCGCATTCGCGGGCTCTTGTCCTGATGGGGGATTTCAACCACCCGGATATCTGCTGGGATAGCGGCAGGGCGGGCGGCAGACAGTCCAGCAGATTCCTGGAGTCTGTTGAGGATAACTTCCTGGTCCAGGTATTAGACGGACCGACCCGAGGTGAAGCCTTACTGGACCTGGTGCTCACCAACGTGGAGGAGAGCATTAGAGGGGTTAAGATTGGAGGCAGCCTGGGCTGTAGTGATCATGCCCTGGTGGAGTTTATGATCTGGAGCAATGCAGGCCTGGCAAAGAGTAAAGTCAGGACCCTGAACTTCAGGAGAGCAAACTTCCGGCTGCTCAAGGAACTGCTGGGTGGGATCCCCTGGGAAACTGTCCTTAAGGGTGTAGGAACAGAGCAGAGATGGCAGCTCTTTAAGGACACCCTCCTGAGAGCCCAAGAGCTCTCCATTCCCCAGCAAAAGAAATCAAGCAGAGGAGGCGGGCGACCAGCATGGCTGAGCAAGGACCTGCAGCTTAAACTGAGAGAAAAGAGAGAAATGTACAGGAAGTGGAAGCAGGGTTGTGTAGCCTGGGAGGAATATAGGGCTGTTGTCCGCATGTGTAGAGATAGGATCAGGAAAACCAAGGCGCAGGCTTGAACTTGGCTAGGGATGTGAAAAATAACAAGAAGGGGTTCTACAGGTACATAGGCAAGAGAAGACAAGTCAAGGAGAGTGTTCCCCTTCTGGTAAATGAGGATGGAGAATTGGCTTCCTCAGACATGGAAAAAGCTGAGGTGCTCAGTAAGTGCTTTGCCTCGGTCTTCACTAGTGGTCAGGCTCCCCATGTCTGCCAGGACCCTGAACCTCGAGGTGTGGGTGAGAGGAGCGGATTTTGTCCCACTGTAACAGTGGAACAAGTTCGAGACCTCCTCATGAAACTGAATGTGGGGAAGTCCATGGGGCCAGATGACATCCATCCTAGGGTTCTGAGAGAGACGGCTGATGTGGTTGCCGAGCCGCTCTCCATATTTGAAAAATCATGGCTATTTGGTGAAGTCCCCGGTGACTGGAGAAAGGGAAACATTACTCCCATTTTTAAGAAAGGGAGAAAGGATGACCCGGGGAACTACCGGCCGGTGAGCCTCACCTCTGTGCCTGGGAAGATCATGGAGCAGATCCTCCTAGAAGACATGTTAAGGCACATACGTGACAAGGAGGTGATCCGAGACAGCCAGCATGGCTTCACCAAGGGCAGATCTTGCCTGACCAATCTGGTGGCCTTCTACGATGAAGTGACGGCATTGGTGGACAGGAAAAGGGCGATGGATGTCATCTACTTGGACTTTTCCAAAGCCTTTGACAGGGTCCCCCATCACATCCTTCTCTCCAAATTGCAGAGGTATGGATTTGAAGGATGGACTGTTGGGTGGGTTAAGAACTGGTTGGCTGGTCGCAGCCAAAGGGTTGTGATCAGTGGTTCCACATCAGGGTGGAGGCTGGTCACGAGTAGTGTCCCCAAGGCTCAGTCCTGGGACCAGTGCTCTTCAACATCTTCATCAATGACATAGACAATGCAATTGAGTGCACCCTCAGCAAGTTGGCAGATGACACCAAGCTCAGCAGTGTAGTCGATACATTGGAAGGAAGGGAAGCCATCCAGAGGGACCTGGACAGGCTGGACAAGTGGGCCCATGTGAACCTAATGAGGTTCAACAAGGCCAAGTGCAAGGTGCTGCACTTGGGCCAGGGCAATCCCAGGTATTTATACAAACTGGGGGAAGAAGTACTTGAAAGCAGCCCTGCGGAGAGGGACTTGGGGGTCCTGGTGGACGAGAAGCTGGACATGAGCCAGCAGTGTGCGCTGGCAGCCCGGAGGACCACCTATGTTGTGGGCTGCATTAAAAGAGGAGTGGTCAGCAGGGAGAGGGAGGTGGTGGTCCCCCTCTACTTGGCTCTTGTGAGGCCCCATCTGGAGTACTGTGTCCAGGCCTGGGGCCCCCAGCACAAGAAGGACGTGGAGCTCTTGGAACGAGTGCAGAGGAGGGCAACCAAGATGATCAGAGGGCTGGAGCACCTCTCCTATGAAGAAAGGTTGAGGGAACTGGGCTTGTTTAGTCTGGAGAAGAGAAGGCTCAGGGGAGACCTCATTGTGGCCTTCCAATACTTGAAGGGAGCGTATAAACAGGAGGGGGATCGATTGTGAAGGTGGATAGCGATAGGACAAGGGGGAATGGTTTTAAGCTGAGACAGGGGAGATTTAGGTTAGATATTAGGGGGAAGTTTTTCACTCAGAGGGTGGTGACGCACTGGAACAGGTTGCCCAGGGAGGTTGTGGATGCCCCGTCCCTGGAGGCATTCAAGGCCAGACTGGACGTGGCTCTGGGCAGCCTGGTCTAGTGGTTGGCGACCCTGCACTTGGCAGGAGGGTTGAGACTCGATGATCTTTGAGGTTCTTTTCAACCCAAGCCATTCTATGATTCTATGATTCTATGCCTAAATGTAAGTCAGATTTGGTATGTGTACATTTAATGCCAAATATTTTTTTTCCCATTGCGGACAAAGCTAACTCCTCATATTCAAACCTCTCCTCTCTCCTTGCATACTCATATAACTTCAGCAGTGACACAATTTTGGGTGAATAAGCAGTGAATAATGAGGCCATTCAAATATAACCTCCCCATCTGAACTGATGACACAAAGGGAAACTGGATGCACACACTAGAGATGGGCCAAGGCCCAGATTTCTTTGTTAGATTTATACTAGGGATAAGTAACTGTTCTACTGTAATTAAAAATACATCAAGAGCAAAATCTGCAAATTACTGTAAAAATTTAGAGCACAGATACAAACACAGAAGATTCAAAATTATTATTTACATGACTCGTAAATTAATCACAAACATAACATAGTTTGTGTGAACTCATCTCAGAACCACAAGTGCTGTTTACATACTAAAGACAATATTAAAACAAACAAACAAACAAAGAAAATACATAAAAAATGGGTACACAATCAGTCCACTGAAATATCTCTATCCCATGATTCTACACACAGATGCATTTTTGCACCTTCCTTTCTCAAGTAAAAATTTCAACAGTATCAATGTCACTTTTTTAAATGTTGTTCAAAATAGGCCATGGATCAACAAAAGTATAATTTCACAACAAAAACAGAAAAGCAAATGTTGCCTCATCATATTGCACATTCCAGAGGTGACTTGTATCTGCATGTCTCGCAAATAGTTCTCAAAATAAAAGGAGAAACAAAAGCAAAACGATATAAATGCATTATACATTATAAGTATTATTTTTTTGTATGTATGTATAATCTTTTATGTTTGACAGGAAGCAAAAAGATTTTAATTTGTAATTGTTTTGAAATTGGAATGGGCACCAAGGGACATGGTTAATGGGCATGGTGGTGACAGGCTGATGGTTGGACTTGGTCTTAGAGGTCTTTGCCTACCTGAATGATTCTATGATTCCATGATTCTATGAATTCGCAACTAGTTGCTCTAATGAAATGTTTCTTCCTCAAAAGAGGTGGCACATATTTTAGATTTTCAACGGAAGAATATATTTTTTCCCTGCATTCTGACTGTTTTAATAAGTGTCGCTGCAAGTATACAGCAATTTTCTGTGATGTGCACTATGCAAAATAAACTGAGATGAGTTTTATGCATGTTAGCCTACAAAAAATTTAATTCTCATGCACAAAGAGTACTTGGGTATCTGCCCCACCTGCTGGCCAGCACACTTACCTTTCCCAGAAACACAACCCTGAAGGAAGCATTGCTGGCAGAACCAAGAGGCTGGCACCGTGATGTTATTTCTAGGAGCAAACTTGCACTGTGCTGACACTGACGCGCATGTTTTACATCTGGTTATTCCATTTATGTAGCCAGGACTGCAAATCTACAGATAAATTTCCAGCTTGTCTCTGTCACCTCTTTCATCTGCTGAAAATTCCCACTGTGCAGGTGGTGTCACTGTCTCTAGCCCTCAGGAGCATACAGAAAATCCAGAGAAAATGGATGTAGAGATAAAAAGTGTGTTATTTTGCCTTTTTTTGTTATTAACCAATGAACAGAATGACAATATTTACAGATGCAGATAGCAGTTATTTTCCATGTGCCTGAGATAATTGCAGCAGTAGCAGATCTCAGCCATATTGTTTCCCTCTGTACAACTCCAAAGAGAAAGTGAGCCTTGATATCTCTTGATCATCTTGTTAAGCAGGCCCCACTAAGGAACTGAAAAACATTTTCAGTTGATGAGGCTCTAATTAATTACAACCTTTAACTGTGGGTGAGTAATATGGAGAGAAGCGTAATACGTTGAATTAAGAGTCAGGTGGCTCACTTTATCTTTTCTATCACAGATAAAATTAAAAAATGATAAAAATATCAAAACAAGTTATATACCACATGAAGCAGACACCTTAATGAGCAGAGAATAAATGGTATTTTTGTCTGGAAGCCTGAGACACCAAAGGACCTCAATAAGTCCATTACTAGAATGAAGGCAAGGAGAATTAAGTTGTAGCTTCAGTTTCAGTTTTACATGAAAGTTATAGGGACTTCAGAGCAAACACTCCACTCTTTAAAGCTTATATTCAAATATAATGTGATGCAATTGCACTGATAAGTTACACAGCTCTTTTTCTCTTCCTATTTTTTTTTTATTAGGGACACATTTTTAGCTTTCTACTTTCTGTGAAAATAGGATATCGAGAGGATTGGGAAGTCCAAATACATAGTACAACACAGCTGCATGTGATGGCTGTGAGGCAAGAGAGGCATCAGAATACATGCTCAAGTAGCGAGTACCTGGCAATTCTTTAAAAAATGTATTTATTTAGTTATCTCTCAAGCTGGACATTCAGAATTTTACTAAACTACCTTACAGCATCAGATAAATGGAAACAATGTGAAAAACCAGGAAAATATAATTTTGAAATAAATATATCTGAATTTCAATGTACTTCAAAAATTAATGAAAAATTAAAACTTCAAAAGGATGCAGCATAAAAGAAAGACAATACTTTTCCAAATAATTCAATCGTGTGAACCCAAAAAAATCTCAGTCGAGAGGTACAAATGACAACCAGCACTAGTATAAAGAATACTTGTCATTTGGTTCCTCACCACTTGCTTCTAGAACAAATGCGGGCAGCTGAAATACAGTGAAGCATTCTCCATAGCATAATGAGTTCAGTTCATAAGAGGGAATTTGATGTTTGAGACTGAGTGGAAACAATTTCATGATAGGCAAATGAAACAGAAAGGTAAACAGCTGGTAAACCTGTCAGCTGTAATTCTGTGAGATGTGAATTTGATCCACAGATAATTTTAACAAATATTTTTTTTTTCTAGATTCAAATGCATGTAGAAGCATTCTTTCTTTATTTATGCTATTCGATATGCAGTGAGACCATGTGTTATTGAAGTTACTCAATTCTTGTTAAAACAGCCCAAATCACTATAACCATTGCAGTATTTTAAGAACTAGAGGCTAAAGAATGGGAAAGTGTAATTGTACAGGGGAACATGTGGCACTTGTCTCAAGGAGTACTGTATTCCATAAAGTACACACGTCATACTCAGTCTTCTAGCTATGATAGAATTGTAGAACCGTTAACGTTGGAAAAGACCTCTAAGATCTTCTAGTCCATGGCTGTCCAACTTTTTTATCTTGCCTTGGCTGCAATGAGTGAAGAGGAATTGTCTTGAGCTCCCTATGCATAGACTGCTCTGAAAGTACTTATCCCATTTATTTCCAAGGAAGCGATAACAGATACAAAGAGCACAATAACACTGATAGAGAAAATTCTCAGCTACAGAACACTATTTTTCAACATAGACACCACCATTAGCTCTGCATTTTCACTAGCTATGAACAAGAGTATGCACGCCACGCTCGTCAGAACCTGCCCCAGATGAGCTGACCTGCAGTCACTGGTGCCACTGCTGAAACACCCCACTCACTGTCTCACTGTGCTCACATGCACTGATTGATCTCCATAAATGTTCAGCAAGCATTGATGAATGTCAGTGGGGTACCATTTTTTCCACTTGGAGGAATTCAGTTCCATAGCTTTGCTTCATACATACTTCTGTATATCAGTTTCTTGGATTGCCCCTCTGCTGACACATCGCACGGCAACAAAGTGTAGGGGAATACTGGTGGGAAGTTCAGCCTCTACTGCCACCACCACCATCTGCCTCTGATGTTGTAGACCAACATCATAAAATAGGAGGCATTACTTTCAGAGGAGCTCCCATGAAATAGATAATATAGTTAATATCTAAGTAACAAAACGTTTTATTTTTTAATATTTTATTAAAACATTAAAAAGAGAGAGAGAAAGCAACAAAACCATAAAACTAGTGGGATATTTGAGCTTGTTTTTGTGAAACTAATGGATCAGTTTGTTTCGATGGCAGTGGTTGCAATTCTTAGTAAGCTCTCGAGGTGTTTGTCAGTGATTTTTGATGACATTTTGCTCTTCTTGTGCTTCATTCTTGACAATCGTTCACAAATGTGCAAACTGCCAAAAAGCAATGGCATGAATTAAATGAGATTGTGAATAGAGGGGTGTTTCTCTCGGTTAACAGAAAACTTAGGAAAGTTTGGTGAAGAGACGTGATCAAATGTTTGAGCTGGATATCTGATTGCTATTCTGTACATTACATTTGAAAATTTGCAGGCAGTGTATTTATATCGCCTGAAAATGGAGTCACAAACATAAGTTGATTTTTTCAGCAGTCTTGAAACATATTCTCAAATTATTTTATCAAAAGGAAAAGCACAGCTACATGTTTTTGGCTGTTCACAGGACTGTGTTCAACCAGTGTATCAAAATGCATAACATTATGTGCCATACCTTGAGTTAGTGCTGCACTGTGCCCACCTCGTGTCCTGGTTTCAGCCCAGACAGTGCCAATTGCTCGCCGCTGTTTGGTTGTTGCTGAACAATGGGTGCAAGCCCAGGGCCGGGCAAGGCCACTCAGCAGGGCAGAGCCACTGCCTGTATAGCACTGAGCAGGGGGTGGCCACAATGTGTGGTAGGCCAGGCTACCTGCAGCTTGTAGGCCATGTCTTGGACACGTCTGGTAGTCCAGTGTCAACCCATCTCCACGATGCCCAGTAAACTATGGCCCTCAGTGCCACATCTATGGGTTTCTTGAACACCTCCAAGGATGGTGACTCCACCACTTCCCAGGGCAGCCTGTACCAATGCTTGACCACTCCTTCACAGAAGGAATTTTTCCTAATGTCTTACCTGAAATAATCATAGGAACAAATAAATCGTGCTATAATCATGTTATACTGTCTGCATGGAAACTGACACAATGATAATATGCTTAGAAATTATAACAAAAAATGTTCAATTACTTTAAAAAGTTCTTTGAATAAACTGGAGACTATCTGATGCTGTAGATTTGAGGTGGGGAAGTTGCAGTTAGGAATCCTGCTTTGCCATAGTTACATAATTTTGTTACTCTACTAAAAGTCATAAATGCATCAATATTACATTTTAATTAATATTTAGATAGTATTGCTACCTTCTAGATAAAAAAGCAATGCACGCTTTTGAGAACAACAGCTATTGCACCCCACAGGTCAGTATCTGATGATAACTAGCAAGTCCATAGTGAAACGTAGTTAAATAGAAACATGACCATGATATTGCCAGTGATACAGGGCTGTGACAATGGACTTCCCTCTCTTCTACACACATATCTGCCTATTTATTCCTCTCTACTCTAGAACGTTCAGGCCTCACCTTCTTAACTCACCTTTTATGTAAGTGCATTTGTTTTGTTTTTACTGGTCCAACCTTAAAGAGCTATAAAAATAGAAACAAAACCAATGAAACAAACAAACCAAGAAAGAAAAAAAGAAAGGGTATAAAAGAAAATTGTCATCACTCTGTGATGCAATAGTGTTTTATCCATCGGAGACTTGAATTGGTTTCCTTCACAAATACTGTGTGCAATTAATGCATAACTGCCTAAATACACCTGTGACTCTGGTTCATATATACAACTGATCACCAAGTAACTCATCTGATGTTGTAAAAATGTGACTTTTTTTTTCATATTGAATATTTCAGCTGAATTTTTAAGCCACAATCTCCTTACGTTTTGAAATGCCTAACAAAAACAGAGAAATACTCCAGTAAAATCTGTTTTAAAACAACATGCAGTTTTGTGTTGAAGTTTTCTACAGCAAAACATCATTGAGGTAAAAAAAAAAAAGTAATAAAAAATAAAATTTAAAAATGAAATCAGGCTAGGGACCGAGCCTTTATATGGCCAACAAGAGAAGTAACCAGAACTGAAGTTAAAAAAGGTAAAGGTCTCTGTGCTTTCCGTAACAGATCTGGAACTGGCCACTGTCAGAGACAAGATTCTACATAAGCAAATCCAGAACTGTTGTTGTGGTCATTAATTAAATGGTATGGCTCATTAATTAAATCTTGTGACACTTACAGTGTTCTCTTGACTGCCATGAACAGCCTAGGAAACATGATTTGAATCAAATATTCTGCTCATAGATGGTCTTCCTGCATCATGTGTGGTTCTAGTAAAATGCTAGCAATATTTGCAATACCATGAAGATTGTAGACTTGAGTCCTTCTCAATGACAACAGCATTCTGAAACCAGTAACCATATTCAGAACGTTAGAACGAAAATGATCTTTCAGATGCCTTGTAGAGGCCAGCAAATGTCCCACCTGAAATTGCAAAACACTCGTAGCCATCAAACGTCTGCTTTGTTTGACTCCTAACAGAAGTGCTTATAACTAGAGTACCCAGCCTGTAAGTAGATGAAGCTGCCAGCTCTTACCATACCTTATTTCCTTCTCAGTGCCTAGAATTTGCCATACACTAAGGTACTGATTTGAAGCACGGGAAAGTCATCTTCATTCTCTGCCACGCAGAGCAGATATTGAACCAAAATTTCCCATTTCTCTGGAGAATTCCCCAATCACAGGCATACAGCTATTGTTATTCTCTGATGTCTGATTCACTGATTAATGTTTTATTCCAGTTGGAAAATGTTCAGCAGATCATGCTAAGGAAAGGCAGCCTGAAGTATATTCCATAAAGACAAGGGACCCAAATTCAGAGAGTAAAACTTAAGCCCCAAAGTTGTGTGCTTCATTTAGGCCATACGGTATGACCAAGGAAGAAGCAATTTTTTTTCTGTTTTTAAATTTCACATAATGCAGAAAACTCATTTCACATTGCATTTTTGCATGTTATTTTCCAGCAGTTACATTTTTTTTTTTAATTTATACAAAACCACTGATTCTATTTCCTAATTTCCTTATTTTGTTTACTTAGGCTGCTCCTTATTTGAGCTGCTGTGGGGAGGGGACTTTGTTTCTTGGTTTCCTTTTCCCTCACCTCTCTTAAATATTTTTGTTGAATTTAAGATGATCAGAAAACTCACTGTGTGCATTTTACAGATGTTAGAAATAATCCTCTTCTGTCACTTATCTATTTTTTAATACCAAATCTGACTTTATGTCATAGAATAACTGTGTTGTTTTCTGCTTTACCTGACAGAAAGAGTATTACATATAAATCATGTTACTGTTTAAAAGTTTTGAATAAAACATGCTAACCTTGTCATAGTAAGTGACAGACAGAAAAGTCACTATTACTTGCCTGCTACAAATAATCCATATACTTCATGTATAATTCATCTAGTCTTTAAGAATGTTTAACAATATTGAATTTAGATAAATTTTGATGGTGAGGTTCATCAAACTTCCTTCATTTTTTTACACGTGTGCCTCATCAATTTAAGTCTGCATCTGTATTGCTCTACCTGTATGTTCACACTGGCAGGGGCTGTAGGTTGCTATTCATAGCACACAGATATGAATGCTGACCAAGTTACATCATCTGGTATCCTCCTTGCGACCCTATCTACCCTTCTGAACTCATGAAACTACAACAAGCCAAAGCCATAAATCTGTCACTGTGGCAATAGCTGCAGGGACGTATATCTAGTGGCAGCTTTTCTCAGGATCATTGGATTCTGAAAGGGGACTGAAAAACAATTCTAGGTAAGATTTCAATCCTTCACAAAATAAGATTCTAATCCTTACCAAAACCTTCCTGTCAATCACACTGCAAAGAGAAGAAATCTGCAAACAAAAGCTCCTCAGTGGTAGAGAGAAGGGAAAATATTCAGCAATAAAATGCACATACATGCACACATACCCATACATGCTCACACAGAGTCCTGCAGGCATTCCTCAGCCTCAGAAGTGAGAAGATGTGGGCTCAACAGCTTTTAAAGCATCACTTTTGTGAAAGGAACCAGTCCTGTGCTGTACATTTTGCATCAGATCATTACAAAGAGTTTGAAGGCTGTAATCTGGTAGGATGAAAAAATATATGACATGGCTGGACATTTTTAAAACACTGAATTTTTTAATTAAGGAAATGCAGTGCACTTTTGAGTAAAAAGACTTGCACAATGTAAATGCAGAAGAAATTAAGACTAACTGAAGGTTTTATGTGGCAATGGCAGACAATCATAAGTAGATTCTCTTCCTTGTATTGCTTAATAAGCTTTGCATGCTGGCTACACCAAAAATCTTCAGTATAAACTTTGTGAACAGATTTGATGAGAAACTGACAAGTGGAACAGTACATCTGTCATGGTGAATGGCAAAGTTTTTCTTAAAATTGTTCTTCCCAAAGTTGTTTCCGAACTTGCTAAAACCCTGCTACTTTATCATGTTCCAGTTTCCCCAGTGTGAAAGCTGTAACAACATAATGTGATTTGCAGAGAGGCATTGTCCAGTGTCTTCACAGATCCTCTGTGTGGAGGGAATACAGTCCAGAAGGATACATTTGTATGTATAACTCCTCAGACAGCATGGATGCAGTGTGTGAATGAAGTTCTTAGCCTAACCACAACACTCTTAAGACTCATATGAAGTATTGTACTAAAGTGCACTTTGCTGTTATTAAGAAAACTAAGAAATATAATAAAAAGTTCTAGTGCTTCTTGTTTCTCTTCTGTTTTCACACACACACAAATAGTGCTGTTTTCTGGGCAGACTGACATGGAGTTTGGCACTAACACCCTTCAGGAACAGTCTTGTACAGGACAAGTATAATGTTTTCTCAGAGTCAGTAGCCCAACAGCTTTCCAAATACTTTTCCAAAATATTTGCTACATCAGCAAAATTAGATGATCAGTAATGGGAAGATTATGAGTATGCTTATAGATGAAGAAGTAGTAACAATCACATCCATAGAAGAAAAAAACCCTGCTTTTTAATTAATTCGTTCCTTAGCAAAATGATTAAGCAAATTATGGAATTTAACAGAATGAGAAAGAGAGAGAATAAAAGAGGTTGTTCCCATGCCTTCTCTTCCTCAAAGATTTCTTTTTTATCTCATGTCCACAACTGAACACACCTTCATTTGAAACACAGCTGTAAATTTTTGGAAGGCTTGTAACATTTCTGTTGTGCCTTATCTTAGACTATTAAATAATAACAAGAACAATATTAATTGGAAATCAAAATAAACAACCTCAGAGTTATACGAATCCCTTAATACAATCTAGATAGTCAATAACTCAACTTGCCTCAGAAATATACATATATATATGTATACAAAGATCAGCCAGATATTCCAGTTTCCTTCAAAAATGTTTTTCGATTTGCAGCCAGGATACATGGAGGCTGACAGCAATCCTAATACCTCTAAATTATGGAGCTGGAAAATGCCAGCATTTGCAGTCTGAAAACAAGAAGGTGAAAAAGAGAAAACATTTCTCTGTATAAACTTAGACAATCTTGCAAGTCTGTTTAGGTCTTCTGCAGACATAGAAACAGATATAGTAGATGGTTTCTACTCTTTGTACAGAATCCAATCTTGAGTGACTCTGGATTTCCAGTTTACTTAGTTTGTCGAAATCCACTTATTTCATGATGTACAAAACCATTTGTATTATCAAATTAGTTATGGGAGTGAATTATTGCTCAGTTCTGAGCTGAGTGAGCTGCTGTGCCTTCTCATAGACACAACCAAATTGGAAGATGTAGGTATAGTCAAAAAAGCAGCAAACACTGAGACAATATATATATATATTTAAGGGAGATGTTCCTCTACAATAAAAAGCTTATATATGGAAAATTAAAGTATACATTTTTACTACTTCTACTGTTTCACCTTACTTTCTACTACTTGCCCATCGTAAAATACCAAGTCTGCTAGATTTGTCAATTTCACAGAATCATAGAATCATAGAACCACAGAATCCTTAAGGTTAGAAAAGACCACTGAATTCATCTAATTCAACCACCAATGCATGCCCACCATGCTCACTAACCATGTCCCTCTGTGCCACCCTTGATCACCTCCAAGGATGGTGACTCCACCATTTCCCTGGCAGCCTATTTCAATATCTCACCACTCTTTCTGAGAAGAAATTTTTCCTAATATTTCAGTGCTTTCTATAGCAGAACAATATCAGATTATAAAGTTCAGCTGACCATTGCCAACACCTTTATTTAGTAGAGATATTTTGGATGGAGTAGATTTCCATTTTAAAGTGTTCATACTGAGGTTATTCTACAAGGAGAAATTGAGGACACCTAACAGCACTATTGTTTCTTCACTGGATCCTTCCTTTAGCAATTTAATAAGGTTAGCAAGCATTACAAATACGTTAAGAAATGTTGATTGCAACCTTGTAGTATAATTATTGTTCCCAGAATTTAGAGTGAAATTCTTACCTCATTTGCAGCTAATTACCTTCAAAAATAAAAGTTTGAAACAGATGGAACGTTTTTGACTAATTTTAATGAGTAGGGGAACAAATCCTTTCTTGCACTGCAATCGCTACATTCTTGCAAATTAGTGATCCTTATAAAGGAATAACATGTGAAATATTTACACAGGGAAACTCAGCCTCTAGAATACTAATACAAGTAAACAACAAAGGGATGACTGAATTAAATATAAGAAAAATACTAACTCAAATACTACAGAGTGATTCACTTTGCATTTGAGGAAGAACTAGACAGTATAACTGAGCATTTTCCTTCTCAATTTTTTTTAAACATCTGATACTGTTAAAAACAAAGTAGAACACAGAAGATTTTTTGAGTAGAATGCTTAGCAATGTACAAACATACTATAGAAGGAATACTTACAGATATTTCTTTTTCAGTAAATAATATCATTAGGAATTTTAAACAAAATATCTTCCTGTCTCTTGAACTTGTTACAGCAGTTCTTTATCACTCCCAGAACAGAACAAAGAGATGTCTATATGCAGGTAGATGTGTACATTCTTGGCTATAGAAGAGAGTAAAACTATTTATTTATTTATGTGTTTATTTATTGCCTCTCACATTACTCAGCAATTTGCATAGATTAAAGCACAAATGCTGGAGCACAGCGTGCTCAAGAGCACGTAGCTAATGATTTACTAATGATTTACAGTGTAATCTTAGATGAAAGAAGCAGGTTGTACATGTGTGGAATGTAGTGTTTCTAGTGTCCTGTAGTTAACAACATGTCCTGTACACGAAAATAGCCTGGGAAATGGTAAAGCACGGGTAACCCTGCGCTTGAGTGTTTCCCAACACACAAACAAGTTTGCAAGCATTCCCCTTTGAGATATTAACTGAAAGAAAACAAAGAGAAACAAGGAATGAAAATAGCTATGGTTCTGTATTCACAGTGGAGTTGAGTGCACCCTCAGCAAGTTTGCAGATGACACCAAGCTGTGGGGTGCGGTCAACACACCAGAGGGACGGGATGCCATCCAGAGGGACCTAGACAGGCTGAGCAGTGGGCCCAGGTGAACCTCATGAGGTTCAACAAATCCAAGTGCAAGGTCTCGCATCTGGGTCAAGGCAAACCCCATTACCAATATGTGCTGGGGGATGAAAGGATTGAGAGCAGCCCTGCTGAAAAAGACCTGTGGGTACTGGTGGTTGGGAAGCTGGACACGAGCCAGCACTGTGCCCTCACAGCCCAGAAAGCCAACCATATCCTGGTCTGCATCAAAAGAAGCGTGACCAGCAGGGAGGTGATCCTGCCCCTCTGCTCTGCGCTGGTGAGGCCTCACCTGGAGCACTGCTTCCAGATGGGGAGTCCTCAGTACAGGAGAGACAGGGACCTGTTGGAGTGCATCCAGAGAAGGGCCACAAAAACGATCCATGGGATGAAACACCTCTCCTACAAGGACAGGCTGAGAGAGCCGGGGCTGTTCAGCCTGGAAAAGGGAAGACTCCAAGGAGACCTAATAGCAGCCATTCAGTATACAAAGGAGAGCAACAGGAACAAAGAAGAAAGACTCTTTAGCAGGATCTGTGGTGATAGAACAAGGGGAAATGGTTTCAAGCTCAAAGAGGGTATATTTAGGTTAGATATAAGGAAAATATCTTTTACAGTGAGGGTGGTGAGGCACGGGAACAGGTTACCTAGTGTTGTGGTTGATGCCCCGTCCCTGGAGACTTTGAAGGTGAGGCTGGATCAGGCCCTGGGCAACCTGATCTATACTGAAAAGCAAATTTATTTCTGTTAATCATGTGAATATTAATGTATTTTTCTCCAAAGGTTGCCTGGCTTTTGAGCCTATTACCTGAACAGCTCTATCTGGATGTTCTTGATAAGATTTACTTTTATCTCAAGGCACTATCAAAATACTAAATCTGGTTTGTCAGCATGGGGATGGAAGAGATCAGGGAGAACTATTGTTCTCTACTAAGTGAAATGATAACTAAAAATTCCTCACTTGCTGCAGCTGTATAATTCTCTGTCAGATTCATTTTTAATTCTTTAGTTTTATAAAGGGCAAATCTTAAAAGTATTTTCTTCTCTCTCCTACAATGCATAAAATTTTCAAATGTCATTAACTTTTATCAAATAGCCATAATAACCACAAGGGTATGACTTCTGATCTTGGTCCATGTCCAAATTCCTCAGTGGTAATGGCTGGATAAAGAATTACTGCTATCTGGTCTTTCAGAAGATATACAGCGATGGTTATGATTGTAATAGTGTTGATGGATTTCAGTGAAAGGAAGCAATGTTGTTCACAATTAAGAGCATGCATCTATGCAATGCATATTATACATACACCAAATGCAACAAGAAAACAAATTCATGGACAGACATCTCTTACCTGCTTTTTATCCATGTACACTGCTCCTCTCTTCTAGCATACCAAACAGAATAGCTCTTGCTCAGCTGTCCAGATTCAAGGTGGGGTTGTGTCCCCTTTAACTGCAACTTTCTTAAGGTATTGTCAGATAGCTCCTTTTTCATAGCTGGATTTATCTTAAATGAGGTTGGTAGGATCTGGTCCTCAGAATTAACAGTTAGTTGCTTTTCTTATGGTTAGGCTTTTCACAACCACAACTGGAGTTTTATTACTAAAGTAGTAACAGAAGACAACTGTTACCTTACTACCTATTAAAGCTACACGTGCGCTAATGAGCTATTCCCGCTAGGACCATTGTAACACAGACATCAATATGATGGTATAACAAAAGGCAAATGGCGTTTATTGTTAGGAGTTACAGAACTATATAGTGTCTCTTATCTGTTACCTAATTCTTGCTTATCTGTTACCTGAGCTCACGCGAGCTACTGACCAATCACTCCGGACATCATGCGTTGCCCATGCATTTCCGAGGACCATATACGGAGTGGTCATGCACTTCCTTATGTTACACGCTGTGCACAAGATAGCGGGTCAGCGTGACCTCTCCTGATCGGTGGGTGGAACTGCCCTATGTTTGCTGAACAATCTGCTGTCGGTTGCACTTATCCATCCTTCCCAGGGGAGCCTTCTGGTCCAAGAAATCCGGTTAGTCCTTGAGGCCCTGGTGGTCCCGTGCTTTCCCCAGATAAGTTCCTCCGAGTTGTTTACCATCTCTCCAAGGACAGTTCGTCCTAGCCTGTTACAGCATGGGGGAGGCCTACATCCCGTTACATCTCGAGTCCCCGCAAATGCCTAATACAACAGACAACTGCTATCTCCATCATCCTAATGCCAGTGAAAACAACCATCTCAGCTACAGTTAAAGTAGCAGTTGCACCTGGTGCTACCTAAATAGCTGAGAGTCATACTGAGAAAAAAATGTGTTTAATTATTTTTATACACTTTTTTAATTTTAAACACTATAAATGTATGTATTGGATTCACTATTAAATTATGAAGTGTTAACATTAAGGCTTTTCATTACTATTACAAGTTAAACAATATAATTAAAAATTGCAGTTTACGTCATAGATTATTAAAGTTTATTAATGAAAAATTTATTTAAATATGCACTACTGCTTTTATTTTGAATAAATGTTAACATTTATGGAAGTTACCATTAATTTGCATCTAAAATATAAGAACAAGTCAACTTTAGTGGGCTTTCTAGAAATTGTACTGAAAGAAAACCAAAAGGAGATTGAACTATGAATAGTAAGTCCTCCTAGAACTATGATCTCACCATTAGAGTAGAAGCCAAAAAACACCAAACATCTTTAGCATGATTTGGTAGAAGTTTAGTGGTGTCCTAACTATAACACAGATATATTAACTCTGATAAATCCTTTTGATACTGTGATGCTTTTTATCTCAAGTTGTGGGATCTTAGTTAACAAAAAGATCATACAGGGTAGCATAGGCAATTGTTAGTGGTGTTACAAGGGATTATGCATTGAGAATAGTGTGGACAAGGAAAAGAACAAGGAGAACAAAAGCAATGAGTCTCACTGGTACAACTAAAGACAGTTTAAAAAGGGAAGGAAAGAAAGAAAAACATTTGATGCATAGATAAGTAGTCACCATCCAACACAAGCAGAGCAACACCCAACCTGTGCCCCAACGATGTCTGCCCTGGAACACCAAAACTCTCTCAGGTTTTATTGCTGAGGATGATGTTATACAGAGTGGAATACCAAGTTGGTTAGTTCAGGTCTTGCCCAAACCTAGCATACTCACTGGTAAAGCGCAGGGTAGAGTGAAGAGAAAGAATCAATACTGTACAATCACTGTGCATCATGCATCAAGAGCCAAAACACTGATGTGTTGTCATCATTGTTTTCCTAGTAGGATGCTGTGAGAAAACTGTCTCCAAGCCAGAAGACACATGACTTGTTCCATTCCCCACCCTTTCAGTTATCTGGATATGGAAGGATCACAGAAGGATAGCAAGAGCTCCTTTTGAATCAGAGGTCTGCTCTCGATTTTCTGGGTGTTTCCATTTTCAACCCTGCTATAGATACTACTATGAGACTCTGCTATTTTGATATAGGGGTACAAAAGACTAACACATGTTTTTATTGCTGGAAAACATTTTTTTTATGTAACCACAGCAGCAGAATACGTTTCCGGCAACACTCATATCTCATATATGAATGACCAGGTCATCGTGTTTATCTGGGTCTAGCTTGAGACCCACATTCACTTATTCTGAGACAGGTTAATCTGCAATTGGTTAACTGCAGGCTATAATAGCATTATCCTTTTTAATGACTTAATGTCAGTCATAGATAGACTGATAGTATTTACCCAGCTGACTTGTAAATACAATAGATGGTCCAGCAGATAACTTCTTGATACAGAGTAGACCTATCAAAAAAAAAAAAGTTTTGATCAATTCTCAGCCTGTAGGATTGGTTTCAACCATTTCAACACTCTGTACTACACGGCCACTGCATTTTGAGTCTTCTACTAGAAGCACTCAGAATGTGTAAGTATTGTTGACGGTACTACGTGTTTTAAGAAATTAGAAAAAATTCTCTTGACCAAAAAGTTTCACTCTTGACTTTTTAGTGGTGAATACGGTGATAATAGTTATAAAAGCAACATGAAAAAGTCAGAATTATTTGTGAATCATTCTCACCTAAACACTGTCATCTTAAATGACAGTAAAGCAACTTTATAAATAAATAAAGTTTTAAGGAAAAAGCCCAAAACTTTAAAAGTGAGAAAAGTTTTTAAAAAATCTCATGTAAATACAAGAAAAAAAATATGCATTTTACATCAAGAAAACACATATTTAGCTTTAGGATTTAATATGTCTTTTTGTATGAATGTGGAAAAAAGAAATGTGGGCAACAAAAGAGATTTCCTGGATTGTTTTTATGAATAAAATGATAAAATGAAGAGACTCCTCTTGACATTCCGTTGCAAATTGAGGAACCTCATCTTGTGTTCATTGAGTAGCTCAGTACTTCTAGTGGCTGAGGTGTAAACAAAAGAATCACAAATTCATTCATTTTTGTTGCTATTTGAGATAAATCCATCTGCTAGTTTAGCCACAGACTTTCATTCCAATTATTCTTCTTGATGTAGAATCTTCTGACACTAGCAAAAGAAATATTTCTTTAAAAGTCTCAGTTGGTCTTCAATTTGAGGTTGCTACAAACATGTTAAGCAGGGATCTTTTAAGGTATTTTTTCAGTACCTTTTCCCTACCTATCTGGCTCACCATTTTTCTCTAGCACTGCTTTGTTACTTCATATTGTGCATATACATGTAGCTACACAACGAATGAACACCCGTGCTCTCAATAAAAGCGTTTATGGGCTCTGCAGTCTCTCAGTACAACGGTATTTAAAGTAGTACTCCATCAGGGAAAGCAATTGTGAGAACCTACTGTTCACGGATGGTTTAATTTTTAGTTGGTATAGATACAACAAAGCAATAGGAGAAGAAGAAGTGAGTTGACAGTGCAGGTTATAACTGGGTTAAGAATTAGAAAGTGCATTTGTGGTCTTATTCATCTTTAGAAAAAGGTTACACTTTCCAAAACTTTTGCATTTTAGGTGATTCAAGACAGCTAGGATGGGCAGAACTTGCCTGACCAATCTGGTGGCCTTCTGTGATGGAGTAATGGCATTGGTGGACAGGAAAAGGGCGATGAATGTCATCTGCCTGGACTTCTGCAAAGCCTTTGACATGATCCCTCATCACATCCTTCTCTCTAAATTGGAGAGGTATGAATTTGAAAGATGGACTGTTTGATGGATTAAGAATTGGTTGGCTGGTTGCAGCCAAAGGGTTGTGATCAATGGTTCCATGTCAGGGTGGAGGCCAGTCATGAGTGGTATCCTTCAGGGGTTGGTCTTGGGACCGGTGCTCTTCAACATCTTCATCAACGACATACACGATGGCATCGAGTGCACCCTCAGCAAGTTTGCAGATGACACCAAGCTGAGCGGTGCGGTCGATACACGGGAGGGAAGGGAAGCCGTCCAGAGGGACCTGGACGGGCTGGAGAAGTGGGCCCATGTGAACCTAATGAGGTTCAACAAGGCCAAGTGCAAGGTGCTGCACTTGGGCCGGGGCAATCCCAGGTATTTATACAAACTGGGGGAAGAACTCCTTGAGAGCAGCCCTGCAGAGAGGGACTTGGGGGTCCTGGAGGACGAGAAGATGGTCGTGAGCCAGCAGTGTGTGCTGGCAGCCCGGAAGGCAAACTATGTTGTGGGCTGCATTAAAAGAGGAGTGGCCAGCAGGGAGAGGGAGGGGATTGTCCCCCTCTACTCGGCTCTTGTGAGGCCCCACCTGGAGTACTGCGTCCAGGCCTGGGGCCCCCAGCACAAGAAAGACACAGAGCTCTTGGAATGAGTCCAGAGGAGGGCCACCAGGACGATCAGAGGGGCTGGAGCACCTCTCCCATGAGGAAAGGTGGAGGGAACTGGGCTTGTTTAGCTTGGAGAAGAGAAGGCTTCGGGAAGACCTCATTGTGGCCTTGCTTGAAGGGAGCGTATAAACAGGAGGGGGTACAACTGCTTACATGGGCTGACAGTGACAGGACAAGGGGGAATGGTTTTAAACTACAACAGGGGATATTTAGGTTAGACGTTAGGAGGAAGTTTTTCACTCAGAGGGTGGTGACGCGGTGGAACAGGTTGACCAAAGAGGTTGTGGATGCTCTGTCCCTGGAGGCATTCCAGGCCAGGCTGGATGTGGCTCTGAGCAGCCTGGTCCGTTAGTTGGTGACCCTGCCCACAGCAGGGTGGTTGAAACTCGATGATCTTTGAGGTCCTTTTCAATACAGGCCATTCTATGATTGTGTTATGTTCAGTCCATGCTTAATTTGGGAGAACTAAAGAAGAAAGGAAAACAGAATGTGCTTTCTTCAATTTTGAAAAGCATTCAAGGAGGAGTTTCACAGTATTTCCATTGTCATTTACATGCTTCTTCCTTCCCTTCCTTCTAGCTATATGCTCCTGACATTTCCTTCAAAGTAGCTGTACAACCCTGAGGCGAAGAGTTGCTGAAATGTAAGCTCCAGGAAGGAAATATATATACTTTGGACAGGTTTTATTAGATTAGTGAAATCACAGGGCTAGCACTGTTTTTTAATAACCTGTAAAATTGAAGAGAGTGTTGAAAATTGTCAACGGTTTACGGGCGTTCGGCCTGGTTCCGTGACGAATGGGACAGGGGACTCACAGACCCACACCCCAGGAAAAGAGAAAAGGGAAAAAAGGGTAAGGAGATGGGCCTGAGAGGAAAAAACAGCGGCAACAGTCTGAGGAGAAACAAACTAATTTACTAAACAAGATATCGGAATGCAAAACAACACACTATAATACAGTATAATTACAATTTAAGCTGATAAATCCAATACAGAGAATGTCCAAAAATCAAGGCAGGCCTTACTCTACTACCGACGATAAGATAGCTGGGGAGTGAGGTGCTACCAGGACGAGAGACGGGTGGAAAGAGGAGGGGCAAGTCTTGTGATCTGCAAGTTTTTATCTTTTCCCTCTGGCCGGAAATGGTAACAGAGGAGCAAAGTCCCCTGGGGAATGTAGTAGTCCTTCTCTTCTGAGAACCAGGTACATACACTACATGATGTTATGATGTGGAATACCAATAACCGAAAATCATAAAACCATGACAAAAATGCAAAACTGAGTATGAGCGAAAGAAAAGGAAATAGAATCCTTCCCCCCCCAACATTCTGTTCCACAGTAGACCATAGACGCATCAGATGAAGTTTAGTGTGAAACCCCCGAACAAATATTTTTAGCCTGCTTTTACCATGTCACATCCTCAAAGGACTAAGGAGCTATAAGCTATGTTGTTCAAGAACACGGCTGTGGCCTTCCATAAACATTGTTTTCTTCTGTTTGCTCCCCAGTTGGTGGAATAAAGCGGTAAATGGGGTCAAGGGGAGAATAACAGTAACTACAAGTAGTAATCTGAGCTCGTGACAGACTCTTTTTACCTGTGATGCTGCCAGCCATCCTGTCCTAGACATCTGTACATTTTTCCAGCTGAATTCAGTTAACTTACTGATAAGAAAACACATTCAGGAAAAGATCTGTAATTTAGAGAACACGCTCTTTTATCACCTTCATACAAACAGTTCCTCTCCAGATGGTACTTCTTCAGCTGTCTTATAGAGATTTTACTACTAATAAGCATACAAACATAACAGAAGTCAAAGTTTCTTTCAGTCATAAGAATAAAAAAGTGTAAGAAAATTCCACCAGCTGCATCCGTTATCAGAAAGATTGATGTAGACTTTGGAGACAAATTAGTGAAGTCCTTGAGACATGGACCCACGTGAAACTAACAAGGTTCAGCAAGGCCAAGTGCAAGGTGCTGCACTTGGGTTGGGACAATCCCAGATATTTGTGCTGGCTGGGAGGAGAACTCACTGAGAGCAGCCCTGATAGTGTTAGGACTAAGGGAAACAGTTTTAAACTAAAAGAAGGGACATTTAGGTTAGATGTTAGGAGGATTTTTTTTATTCAGAGGGTGGTGAGGCCCTGGCACAAGTTGCGTGGAGAAGCTGTGGATGCCCCATCCCTGGAGGCACTCAAGTCCTGGTTGGAAGGGGCCCTGGGCAGCCTGAGCTAGTGGCTGGCAACCTTGCCCATTGCAGGTGGTAGGAACTGTATGATCTTTAAGGCCGAGCCATTCTATGATTCTGTGATTCTATGGTTCTGTAAAGTCCTATGAAGTTCTAAGTCTGTTGTGCACCAAGGAGTTTAAAATATCGGCAAGCTGACATCGATAAGCCAACAAAAACAGAGAACTTTGAAAACCAAGAAATATCAAATCTGAACATGATTTAACACAACTGTAAATCAGCTTAAAATAATTTCTTGCACCTCTCCACAGTGACTACAGTTCTGGCCCTCCACATGTCATTTTGCAAGCTGATGAACACATTGCACACAGCAACGGGTGAATCCAAAGTGAAGATCACCTTGATCATCTCCAAAGGAGAACTGAAGTGTTAAACATCTGAGAACTGCTCCTCAAAATACTTTGCTATTATTTGATTTCCTTTATAGCATGTGACACTCAATTCCTAACAATTACCATCATATGCATGGGAAAAATTACTGGGTAAGCCCTTAAAAAATATTTTTAGGTGACATGGGGACCAGCTTTCTTTTTGAAATGATTTCAGAATTTGGAAGCTGTAGACACAGGAAAAGTCTCATCGGGAGTCTAACTTGCCAAAAGATTTCAGAAAGAGTTTAAATATATAGCAGAAATATACAGAATAGGAATTATTTTTTCCTTTAATTTAAAAAGATCATGCTCTACACTGTGGCTTGAATACAGGCAACTACATGAACAGGTTCCCTAAAATCAACTCAAATGTTCTGGAATGGCCTTCACATGGACTTTTATGGAACAAAAGTAGCTAAAATCGGTTTGGCTTAGGTCATTAATAAGTGTTTTCTCACAAGCTTTAACATCTAATCTAGGTGCCTATGTGGAGACCAAAACTCCACACAGCTAATAGGAAAAGCAAGCCTCTTATCTCTAGATACTCTAATAAGTTATTCAAAGAACTCCCTGCTGGATGAGTTCGTTCCTCATATTGGTTGCTAGTGCTTTGATTTACAGCAGGAAATACTTCATGTAGGAGACACAGTGTGATAATGAGTTTTGAATCCTTAGCAGAAATGGAAAAAAAAAGACTGAGCATTAAGAGCAAATTTTCTTTAACGCTTAAATTTTGTTTAATGGTTGTATTCAACCATGGAAGTGTTGTGTCCCCATTTCTTACTTGTAAGGCTTTCTGATAGCCATTTTGATCATACTTTTAGTCCAGTGCTAATAAAATGACTTACTAAACCTTACATTTAGAATACACTGATGAATGGTTTCAGCATTGAAAATGACCTTTTTCTGTACAATTTTAAGGTTTTTTTTTTTCGTTTACAGAATATATTTTTTAAATTAAAAGTATCCTAACATTTCCTGAAGAGTGACATAAAGTTTGCATGAAATAGGTAAATTTTGTTAAGAATTTAATTATAGAGTATGACAGATGTTTGATGCTGCAGTCCTTCTAGATGTGATCCTTTTTGCCTTATGCTGGAAAGGAAGAAACTCTAGATCCAATCTATTTCAAGTTTGCTCCGTCTCAGTCTAGCTAAACACATGGTAAAGCCTGAGAACCCAAATGCTAGATAATTTCCTCGATAGATTTCATAAATTACTTAGCTTATTTGGAAATTTGGAGGAGTAGGGGAAGAGACACAGAGAGAAAAGTCTAAGGACAATAGAAACAATATTAATTCACTGTAAAAAAGACAAAAGATAAAGCCTTGAAAATTAGCTGTGATTTAGAAAGAAAACACTCTCAACGTTAATGTTGTGGCAGTGCTAAACACTGCAAAAGATATGCCATGTCAAAGGAGAAGTAAGGAACTAACTTTTAAATTGGCTTTCTGCTGTAAATTGTTCAGTTTAAATCACATACATGATCTGTAGTGAGAATGTAAAACTAGAATTGCAGATACTACAACTGCATTAAGCATGAAAATAAAACTGATTTACTGCTGCTTTAAAAACATTTTTAACATAAAAATAACTTTATTTTCAAAGTCACATGTACTTTAATAGTCAGTGAATTAACATAAATCCACATGGAAACTGAATTCTCTTTCATGTATTCTTGACTTTATTTGCTTTGTATCCGTCTTGCCAGTAGTTTGAAATAAATGTATAAGGTTTTTCTTTATTATTAAAGCATAGTATACTTGAATGTTAAAATTTTTCAAGGAGAAGAAATAACAAGGAGAAGATTTTTCATCCTTTAATTTACAGAATAAGCTATTCCATAACAACTGATTGCTTTTCTTTTGGAATGCCCTTGAATTTATATGTATTTATTTACTTGTTTATTTATTTATTTGATTATTTATTTATTTTAATGGCTTCTGATAATAATCTGTAAGACACTGTGGGGAAAAGACAAATAAATCATCACATCAGACATTCTGTGCAGAATACAAATCTCTCCTCCTGATAAATCAGCTTTATTCTCAAAGTGACAATTCTTGCTCCAAGTTCCAAGGTCCACTGCTGCTCAGTACATTTTTGGAATGGGAAAAAAGGAGAAAAATGCTCTGGAATGCAAAGTTTAGGGAAGAAAAAAAAGTTATATATCCATATTTATATATCTATCTATATATATACTTGCATATTCTTATAGGGTATATATTTCATATATGAATTTGTTCTAATATTTAGTTTATTCTGCTTTATTCTGTGTCATTCTGTTCTTGCTTCTCCAAGATCCTAGAAACTATTGTAAATGATTGTAAGAAGTTATTCTTTTTGCACCTTTGCCTCAAAGCTTGCTGAGGAACACAGATGGACAAGTCCAGGCAAGTCCTGGTCACAGTTGGAAAAATCGTTTGTCTGAAGAACTGCAGACCAGGGGCAAGGAGAGAGAGAAGCAGCAGCTTAATGGCCGGGAAGTGGTCTTTTGTGTGGGCTCATCTCGAGGGAAATGGCCCACATCTCAGGGGTGCTGCACATGACTCTTACCTAAGCACCCGGGAACGCCTGCACATGACTCTTACCTAAGCACCCGGGAACGCCTGCACATGACTCTTACTAAGTGCCCAGGAATGCCACATGGGCAGAAGAAGGATAAAAATGGGACCTGCAACCAAGAGAGGTGAGGTCTCTGACATCAGATTCCTCGTAATGTGCTACCTTCTGCTGCCAGACTCTCCTGGGCCTGCTACCCGCTTGCTGCCTTTTCCTCCTGGACTCCCTGCTTGCTGCTGAAGGATGGCCACTCTGCTGCTGCCTTCTCCTGCACTCCTGCTCCTGTATTGGTCTTGGACCATCAGAACGGCATGCAGCGGGATGCCGCTTGATCTTTGGTGGTGACTATCCCCGCTTCACGTCATTCTTGCTCTTTCCTATCTTTCCTATCGCCTGCTATCCCTTCCCCATCACCCTAATTCATAATTATCGCCGGCCTTCTCTTCCCCATCTCCCTGATTGCCTAGGATCTGTAATGAACTGGTCAGACCAACATTTGAACCGTTGTTTCTTAATCTCACGTTGAGTATACATACATCGAAGAACCTCCTCTCGCTCTGATAATTGGAGCGAGATGCTGACTTTAATGAAACTGGTCAGAAGGAAAGGATAAGAACACAGAAGTCCCTCCTGCTGCTGAACTCAGCGCAGTCAGCAAGCAGCCTGTGGCTGCAGCAGATGTTTCTGCTTCAAGCTTAGGACAGCTAAAGCTTTACATACTAGTTTTAATTACTCCTCCAGGTGAAAACCCTGACACAGAACTGCATAGAAATTTGCCACCTGATGCCTGTGACAAAGTATTGACCTGTGTGACAACATCAGGATGTGAGTTTAGGGCTGAGAACAGCTTTATAAAGATGTGATGCAGAAGTCAGGCTATTCTTTGAGGTAATGTCTCTGGTAGGCATTTAGTCTATACAGACCGCCAGGAGAGAAACACCACATGCTTCGTTCGAGCATCTTGTTTACTTCTGGGGACATGGCACATCATCAAGGGCTGAACCTCAGGGTAGGATGGTCTGCATTCCTGCCCCTGCTTTTGGTGTTGATCTGTTGGGGGATCTTCATCAGTTAACTTTACTCCGGATGTTGAGCACTATCAAGTGCTAGGGACCAGTAGGTGTCAAGCAGAGGTGGACGGTTAAAACATCACTGCGAATTTGGGGATCCATCTCTGTGTTTGTGTTGCTATACCTGTAAAATGGAGATAATATTTTTTGATGAAATACAAGTGCTATTTATGGGACACGAGAGAAGAACAGAGAGGTACTGTTCCATGGTCAAGCTCAGACATGATTTTATTCTCCTCTTGACAGAAGCTCTTACCTTTTCTTTCTCATTAATATCATAAAGCCAGAAGCTCTCTGTGCTTTACTGAAGAGAGGATTCTTTTGTTTTCAACATTAAGATGAATATGTACATAGCCTTTCCCCTGTTCAGTTGAGTAACATGGCAAATCCTGGGCATTTTTATTAGAAATATATTACAAATCTACTTGATTCTATCTTGTCTGTGAGCATAGAGGAATTTCCATTTTACATTTCATATAATGGGCAGAGACTTGTCTCTTAACTGTTTGCAAAATAAGAGGAAAGAAGTAAGGCTCCTGTTTAACACAGAGCCTACAGTTTGTTTAATATCAGTGGGCTTCCTTCAAAAGTCAGTAATGTTCATGGTAACTCTTCTGGATTGGGTTTATATTTCAGTTCTTAGAAACTAAAAGAAAACAGGATCCAGTGGGCAGCACGCAGTATGCATGAGAAGTTGGGTTCAATGCCTAGACTAATTTTTGGTCATCTGGTCCTAACATTCTCAACTTTGAGTTAACACCAACAGAATTGTTTTAGGAAAAGTGTATGGTTCCTTTCCTCTTACTCACCATCAGTAGAGAGCAAATCTTGAGAACAGTCAGTTCTTGAGTATCACTTAAAACAATTGAAAATAAGTTTCTTCTCATGAAACCTACCAGCACCTAAATGACATGTACAATTCAGAAACTGTGGTAAAAAAAACCTTGGTATTATCTTAGTAAACTGAAAGGATAGGAAAGCTTTCAAGAAATGGTAAGTGCCAATCACATAATTATCACAGTAGGTAAATTTTTGCATCCTTGATTTCACAGAATCATAGAATCATTAAGATTGGAAAAGACCTCTAAGATCATCTAGTCTAACCATCAATCCATCCCCACGTGTACTATGTTCTTCGGTGCCATAGCTACATGTTTCCTGAACACCTCCAGGGATGGTGACTCCACCATCCCCTGGGCAGTCCGTTCCAATGCTTGACCACTCTTTCTGAGAAGAAATTTTTCCTAATATCCAACCAGAACCTCTCCTGGCACAACTTAAGGCAATTAACTCCCATTGTGAGTGCTCTAAGTGCTTCTCCTTGGTGCACTGTCACTGTGCACCGCAGGCCTACTCTCTCCCCCTTCAGGCCTGCTCTCTCCTCCCTCAGAGCCACTCTCCCACCCTTGCCTGAGATTCCCCATCTCTCCCCACACCACACCCCAGACATTGCCCCCAACTCTGAACGAGACTTTGGATCTTGTGCCATGTTTTGATGTCCTGTTTTTAACCAAGTATGCTTATTTCCTCACATATTCTTACTGCCTGGGAATTCAGTGAAAATCTCAGTCATTTTGTCGTTTATGCTTTTTTTTGATCTTAGAAAGTATGTGATCGCCGAGGTTAGCTGGTCGGCGCTGTCCCCAGCCAGAACCGCAGCGACTGAAGTGAGGTACGGGGGCGTTTTGGATCGATTCCTTTACGCGGGGACCCCCGAGCTAACGGAGCAGCCCGGCAGCTCTCGCGAGAGCGGCTGACGTGGCGTGGCGTTGCCAGGGCAACGGCGGGAGATTTAAACGGGTGAAAACCCGGAAGTAGCCCTTGATCGCCGAGGTTAGCTGGTCGGCGCTGTCCTCAGCCAGAACTGCAGTGACTGAAGCGAGGTACAGGGGGGTTTTTGGATCGATTCCTTTACGCGGGGACCCCCGAGCTAACGGAGCAGCCCGGCAGCTCTCGCGAGAGCGGCTGACGTGGCGTGGCGTTGCCAGGGCAACGGCGGGAGATTTAAACGGGTGAAAACCGGGAAGTAGCCCTTGATCGCCGAGGTTGGCTGGTCGGCGCTGTCCCCAGCCAGAACCGCAGCGACTGAAGCGAGGTACAGGGGGGTTTTTGGATCGATTCCTTTACGCGGGGACCCCTGAGCTAACGGAGCAGCCCGGCAGCTCTCGCGAGAGCGGCTGACGTGCCGTGGGCGTTGCCAGGGCAACGGCCCTGCATCCACGCCCCTTGCCCACCTGGGGCGAAGCGGGGGAGTTCGAGTGCACATACCACAAAGGCCGTTCAAATGCGCTGAAACAGCAAGCCACTCGTTCACGTGACTACACAGTGAGGAGGCCTGTTATATCATTGTATTGGGTGTGAGGAGGCCTGTTATATCACTGTATTGGGAGTGGTTAGTGCAGGGGCACCTGTTAACGGGCTGGTAACGCGATCAGGGCGGAGCCGGCGCTATCGGCAACCGGGAGGACCGGACCAGTTGCACCTCGTTAAGGTTGCCCTAGACCCTGCTAGTGTCTGCTGGTTTGCCACGGCTGCCCCCCGGCGGAAGGCTATTTCTAGGAAGAATGCGGGGACCCAGACTGAGGTCCCATGCACACATAAAAGGATGGCCGCTGCCAAGAAAAATGAGGAGACCCAGATGGAAGTCCCACAGCAACATGTTAGTACTCAGGTTTTTGCCTGCAGTGAGTGCTTGAGCTTGGCCCTTGCAGTGCAGGGTGATGGAGAAAGCGTGTGTGTCAGATGCGACCAGCTAAATGATTTACTTAGCCTGGTGGCTGATCTGAAGGAAGAAGTGGAGAGGAGTATTAGGGAGTGTGAGCAGGAGATTGATCGGTGGTGCCAGTCCCTGCCATCCCTGAGATCGAGGCAGCCAGCTGCAGCCCTGCACGAAGCATGTCACCCCCTACCGCCTTGCAAACAGGTAACGGGGGAACCAGCAGGCAGGCAGTGTTCCTGCTGCAGTGATCCCCCTGTCCTCTCCCCCACCTAACTACGGTGATGAACTGGGGGACAGGGGGCAATGGCAGAAGGTCCCTGCTCGGCCGTGCAGGCGCACCCACCCGGTGATTCCCCTCCCTTCTCAGCTACCCCTGCAGAACAGGTACAGTGCTCTGCGGGAGCAGCTGGACAGTGGTGGAGATGATGGTTGTCCCCACTTGGAGGTGTCTCCAAAGCCCAGCAGGACTACCCCTAACATTAAAACATCCTCGGCAAAGAACAAAAGATGAGTCATTGTTGTTGGTGACTTGGTGCTGAAGGGAGCGGAAGGCCCAATATGTAGACCTGACCCTCTACACAGGGAAGTCTGCTGCCTCCCGGGAGCCCGGGTTAAAGATGTAAGGAAGAAAACTTCCGTCCCTAGTACGGCCCTCGGATTATTATCCTCTGTTGTTGTTTCAGGTAGGCAGCGATGGAATAGGAAGAACCTCCCTTAGAACCATGAAAAAGGACTTCAGAGCCTTAGGGTGTCTGGTCAAGGGTTCGGGAGCACAAGTTGTGTTCTCCTCTATCCCTCCAATTATAGGGAATAATAAGAGACTAAACATGATGGGGCAACAGATTAATACCTGGCTCCAAGCCTCGTGTGCCCGGCAGGGGTTTGGGTTTTTCAAGCTTGGCTCGATTTACACGAGACCGGGCCTGCTGGCATCTGATAGGAGTAGCTTATCCCACTGGTGGAAAGGGGTTTTACGGTGGGAATTGGGAAGGTTCATTGAAAGGGCTTTAAACTAGGTATGAAGGGGGGTGGGGGTGAAACCAGGGTCACTAGTAAGGACCCTGTATACAATGAGCCAGTGCTTCTGGGAAGGGCTTGTGCTAGTAAGATCCCACAGTCTTGTGGGAGGAATGAGGAGGACAACGCACCCTTTTGTAGGAAGAACACAAGGAATGATGTGGGGTTGGTGGCTTTGATAACACGTGAGCATGGACAAGATGGTATTGGGGCTTTAGGAAGCAGTGGGGGAGAACTTCAGATTTCTTCTGGAAGTTTGAGGGAGGGCCCCTCTAGAAAGGTAGTGTGCCAGAAAGCCCAGCTGAAGTGCCTTTACACTAATGCACGCAGCATGGGAAATAAGCAGGAGGAACTGGAAACCGTGATGTGCTTGGAAAATTATGATCTGCATGCATCACGGAAATGTGGTGGGACGAATCCCATGATTGGAATACTCTGATTGAGGGCTACAGCCTCTTCAGAAGGGACAGACAGGGCAGGAAGGGAGGGGGAGTTGCCCTCTACGTTAGGAAGTGGATAGATTGTGAAGAGCTGTGTCTGAGTAACAGCCACGACCAGGTTGAGAGCTTATGGGTTAAAATCAGCCATCGGTCCAGTAAAGGAGATCTAGTGGTTGGGGTCTGTTACAGGCCACCTGATCACGGGGAGCCTGTGGACGAGGCCTTCTTGCTCCAGCTGCAGGAGGTGTCGCATTCTCGGGCTCTTGTCCTGATGGGGGATTTCAACCACCCGGATATCTGCTGGGATAGCGGAAAGGCAGGCGGCAGACAGTCCAGCAGATTCCTGGAGTCTGTTGAGGATAACTTCCTGGTCCAGGTATTAGACGGACCGACCCGAGGTGAAGCCTTACTGGACCTGGTGCTCACCAACGTGGAGGAGAGCATTAGAGGGGTTAAGATTGGAGGCAGCCTGGGCTGTAGTGATCATGCCCTGGTGGAGTTTATGATCTGGAGCAATGCAGGCCTGGCAAAGAGTAAAGTCAGGACCCTGAACTTCAGGAGAGCAAACTTCCGGCTGCTCAAGGAACTGCTGGGTGGGATCCCCTGGGAAACTGTCCTTAAGGGTGTAGGAACAGAGCAGAGATGGCAGCTCTTTAAGGACACCCTCCTGAGAGCCCAAGAGCTCTCCATTCCCCAGCAAAAGAAATCAAGCAGAGGAGGCGGGCGACCAGCATGGCTGAGCAAGGACCTGCAGCTTAAACTGAGAGAAAAGAGAGAAATGTACAGGAAGTGGAAGCAGGGTTGTGTAGCCTGGGAGGAATATAGGGCTGTTGTCCGCATGTGTAGAGATAGGATCAGGAAAGCCAAGACGCAGGTAGAGCTGAACTTGGCTAGGGATGTGAAAAATAACAAGAAGGGGTTCTACAGGTACATAGGCAAGAGAAGACAAGTCAAGGAGAGTGTTCCCCTTCTGGTAAATGAGGATGGAGAATTGGCTTCCTCAGACGTGGAAAAAGCTGAGGTGCTCGATAAGTGCTCTGCCTCGGTCTTCACTAGTGGTCAGGCTCCCCATGTCTGCCAGGCCCCCGAACCTCAAGGTGTGGGTGAGAGGAGCGGATTTTGTTCCACTGTAACAGTGGAACAAGTTCGAGACCTCCTCATGAAACTGAATGTGGAGAAGTCCATGGGGCCGGATGATATCCATCCTAGGGTTCTGAGAGAGACGGCTGATGTGGTTGCCAAGCCGCTCTCCATCATATTTGAAAAATCATGGCTGTTTGGTGAAGTCCCCGGTGACTGGAGAAAGGGAAACATTACTCCCATTTTTAAGAAAGGGAGAAAGGATGACCCGGAGAACTACAGGCCCGTGAGCCTCACCTCTGTGCCTGGGAAGATCATGGAGCAGATCCTCCTAGAAGACATGTTAAGGCACATACGTGACAAGGAGGTGATCCGAGACAGCCAGCATGGCTTCACCAAGGGCAGATCTTGCCTGAGCAATCTGGTGGCCTTCTACGATGAAGTGACGGCATCAGTGGATGGGAGGAGGGCGATGGATGTCATCTACTTGGACTTTTCCAAAGCCTTTGACAGGGTCCCTCATCACATCCTTCTCTCTAAATTGGAGAGGTATGGATTTGAAGGATGGACTGTTTGGTGGGTTAAGAACTGGTTGGCTGGTCG
>NC_034438.1:67241445-67260821 GCF_002078875.1 Numida meleagris
TCTATGGTTCTATGGTTCTATGGTTCTATGGTTCTATGGTTCTATGGTTCTATGGTTCTATGGTTCTATGGTTCTATGGTTCTATGGTTCTATGGGTTAATATACACATCTTGTATATGCACAACTGTAATCCTGTTCCTAATGAGCCAAATAACTGGTATGCATTTAAATAGTAGTGCAAATGAATGTGACTTTTGGGTTAGAATGTGACTAAGCTTAGGGATAATGTTCGATTTGTGGTTTAGCTAAAAGTTGTAGTGTAGTATATGTAGTAGTACAGCTATGTCTACATAAGGATCTAGATATTAGGACATACCGGTGACACAACTTTGTGATCAGAATTTCACTGACATTTTTTACTGTTTTGTTCTGTTGCTAGAGCTTGCTTGCTGTTCCCCTTTTAGTTCTGGATAATCCAAGCAGCAGTAGCAGCAACAGCATACAAACTAAGCAGCGTTCCAGTAATGCTCTCTGTTCTCAGTTGATAATGGGGAAATGTTGCATGAAGGAATAGCTGAGGATTTTCTGTATGACTCATACAGTGCAAGTATTTCTTGCCAGAGATGAAGACTTCGCTGCCTAAGCTCTGAATGGGTAATAAAATACTTAGCTGGTTTACTTTTTTTTTTTAATACAGTATTAGTTTGAGTGGTAATGAGTAGTAACGTAAGATGTAAAACAGGACAATGTTATCTTGTTTAGAGCTTTGACAGCAAAATGCAGTCACATCACTTGCACACTAAGCAGTTAAAAAGATTTGCAGCCTTGTTAAGGATTGAGAAAGAATACATCAAATGAGGCAGTACCTATATTTAAGCAATACAAAGGGATGCTGCATTTTCTAAACTGTCCAGCAAATTGGCTTTATAAAGACCAAGATTAACCTGGCATCTTGGATTCAGATCTCAGTTTCTTCCAGATACTGTATGTATAAGTCAAATTTAAAATTTTGTACTGATATACGTATGGAAAAATATAGATAAAAAGAACAAACACATTTTCCTTCCAACAGTACTGAGATTATAGAATGTGTCTCTGAATGCTTGTAATTAAGATCATCTTTCAGATATGGTCTTCACATTCTTTTGGTACAACCTTTGTGTCATTCTGTTCTTCCTCTCCCTTCTCAAAAAGAAATTTTCACTTGCTTATTTAATTCATTTGAATTATAAGTAGTTTCCTAGCTAGCTAGAAGTTTCTTTAAATTATCCTGTGTTGTTCATTTCCATTACTATGAGCACCTCTGTCATCTTTCCCATGAACTGGAAGGAAATGTAATTATTCAGGAACACTTTAAAAGAGTTCTCTGAGTGTTGGGTACCACGCCTTGCCTTGTTAAGCGTGGTCTAAATCTTCTTTCTCCAAGACGAGGATGGCACTGCTTGTTCCTACTCTTCAAAAAGGTCATTTTCAGTCAGACTTAACACACTTCTCTTAACATATCTAAATCAATGGGAATAGAAAACACATGATGTAGGGAAGGAAAATTTAACTTTCTTAAAAATTTATAATTTATAAATGACCATTCCCTTACCAAATCCTCACCTCCATCTGACTGATAGGATCTTAACCGTAGGATCTTTCCCATATTTGAACCAAACCAGAGCCCCTCAGGACGAGCAGCTTTTCCAGTCTGAACTCTTTGATCATCTGTTGGTTCTCAGAAGGTGGTGCTGAATTCTCTTGCCTCATTACAAGAATCACTGCAGCTACATAGACAGAATCTTAGAGGAGTGCAGAAGAGCGTGAAATCAAGCAGAAATTTTGTTTATCTCTGATATTAAATTCGTAGTTTTTCTTTTCCTTATATCCTATTAAGCAACCCCTTCCTAACTTAAATAATTGCTTGCTTTGGCTTTTTGTCATGCCATAGCATGTTTATACAGCTAACCTCTTCACAAAAGACCTCAAATGTATATCACAGTATTTTTTTTTACTCCCTCCTTCCAATAATACTAACATAACAACAGAGTTTGAAAGACTGTGGTAGGCATCCTAGACATGTCAAAAAGTAAATACTGCAGGTACTGCAAAATAGGTGTGTTAATCAAGAAGATAAATCTTAGTTGAAATGAAACCCTTATTCTTTGCAGTTTGTGTGTCAGCAGCTGACTGGAAATGTTAGTTAGAATTGCTGGATCCCATTTTCTGTTTCTTCTTTTTCCTGTGCATTGCAATCTGTTTCCTTTGATGGCTTCACCTTCCAGAGGAGGAAATAAAAATCCAAACAATTTTTCAGTAAACTGGTTTTGTGTGTGTGTGTGTGTGTGTATGTTTTTACAGGCAGCAGATTTACACTCTAATCTCTGTTTTTATTTACTGCCCATGAAAGTACGTGGATTATTCTGCCTCTACTTCTCTATGTAAATAGATCACGTGATAGAGGGCTTTTGTCTGGGTTTGAAGATTGTTTAAGTATGTCTGTTTGAATTAAGCAAGATACTTAGCTGAAGTATTAATCTACAACAGTTGTGTTTCTCTCCATTCGTACCACCCTAACTCCTGGAACACAAGGAGAAGGACCAATAGACTGATGCTCAGCTAATGCACTTTAAAAGCCTGTGATGATATCAGTCTCTGTTGATCTTTTCCTGAAATTTAAACTAAGTTTGTTAAGGGTTGGATTTATCCCAACAGATGCAAACATTCCAGTTATTTACTTATTTATTGTCTTTTCAATGGCACATTCTAATTCCAGAGGTTATTATTTGTTTGAGCTCTTCACATTTAAAAGCATAGAAATTTATAAAAATACATATTTTTAATTGAATCATTTCATTCTCTGCCTACTCTTGCTAGTATCTAAGGAAAACTGAGTTGGTGATAAGTCGTTGGTTGTTTTTCCCACTTCTCACTGTAATCATTATTTATTCTGATCACAGCTGTGATAAACTGCTGACAGATGGCTGGGCTACATGATCTTGGTCTTTTCCAGCCTTAGTGATTTGATGATTCTGTGATTCTGTGAAACTACTCTGTTGTATCAGAAATAAAATAGTAAGCATCTTAGAATCATAGAATCATAGAATGGTTTGGGTTGGAAGGGACCTTTAAGATCATCTTGTTCCAGCCCCCCTGCTATAGGCAGGGACACCTCCCACTAGATGGATGGAAGTATTTTTCTGCTCTCTGAAGCCTGAATGCCTTCTGCAGATGATAGGTGTCAGATTTGGAGTTTAAATAAGGTACGGACTGAAAGCTGCAGGCAGGTTTTCTGTGGACTCAGGAAGATGGGTCTCTCAGAAAGCAGCAGCTCATTTCCTTAGGGGTACTCCATTGGAGCCCAGTAAAATGCGGAGCTTTATTTGCACTCTTTACAGAAGACTGGAATATGTCAGGAAGACTTTAGAAACAAAATAAAGACTGTTAAAATAGTCAGGGATCATTCATGACATAACCTGTTGCCCTATGCAGGCTGTTTTGTCAGCTCATATTTAATGTCTGAGCCTGGCAGTTTAATATCCTAACGCATATTTGGCCTTCTGTGTTTCCACATTTCCTTCCTATAGTGTGTGCATGTTACTGCAGGCTCATCTGCTTGTAGAAGTGTCTGAGGAGGCAAAACCTTTGCACTGTTCTCTCCCATAGTTTCTAGCTGCCTTCAGAAGTTCATCTTTCTCCATTCATCAGATTGCTCTCTTCCTTATTTCATTTTCCAAATCTCAGTCTGAAAAGCTTTTCTTTAGAGGTAATTCAATCTAAAATGTTTTTTTTTTCTTTTTAATTGTCAGTCTTACAAGGTTTCATTTGTTTTTTCAATTCAAGGCAAGTGTTCGTATCACTTAATATTTCTTTCCTTTAGTTATTGATTTTGTTTTCAAATTTAGCACATTCTATCACTGTCACTCTATTATTTGAACTCTGCTAGTGACTTACTTTTGCAGAAAAAGTGTTTTAATAAAAGGCTGTATTATATATACAGTGCAAAAACGTGTGACTTGTTAGTATAGAGTCATTAATGGAGGGTTGTAAGGTACTGCAGAGGGACCTGGATAGACTGGATTGATGAGCCAAGGCAAACTGTATGAGTTCTAATAGGGCCAAGTATTGGGTCCTGCACTTTGGTCACAACAACACCAGGCAACCCTACAGGCTTGGGGAGGAGTGGCTGGGAAGCTGCCTGACGGAAAGGGAGCTTGGTGTGCTGATGGACAGTTGGCTGAATATGAGCCAGCAATGTGCCCAGGTGGCCAAGAAGGCCAATGGCATCCTGGCTTGTATCAGGAATGGTGTGGTGAGCAGGACTAGGGAAGTCATCCTGCCCCTGTACTCGGCATTGGTGAGACCCCACCTCGAGTACTGTGTTCAGTTTTGGGCACCTCAGTAGAGAAAGGACACTGAGGTGCTGGAGCAGGTCCAAAGAAGGGCAACAAGGCTGGTGACAGGGCTTGGAGAATATGCCCTACGAGGAGCAACTAAAGGAACTGGAGCTGTTTAGTCTGGGGAAGAGGAGGCTGAGGGGAGACCTCATTGCTCCCTTCAAATACCTGAAAGGTGATTGCAGTGAGAGCAGGGCTGATCTCTTCTCAGTGGTGACAGGTGACAGGAGAAGGGGAAATGGCCTCAAGTTGCACCAGGGGAGGTTTAGGTTGCATATCAGAAAAATCTTCGTTACAGAAAAGGTTGTTAAGCACTGGAACAGGCTTCCCAGGGAGGTGGCTGAGTCACCATCCCTGAATGTGTTTAAAAACCGTGGTGCTCAGGGACATGATTTGTCGGTGGGTTGTTAGGGTAGTATGGTTAGGTTGCGGTTGGACTTGATGATCTTGAAGATCTTTTCCAACCTGAGCAATTCTATGATTCTGTGATTCTATGAATCTCTTAAAATTACCAGTTAACAACTGTTATGGCTGCTGTTGACATCACCTTCCAACTTCTTTTTCCTCCTGATTCTAACTACAATAGTTACACTCTACACTGCACTAATCGTTGGCTAAAACTGATGCTTAATAAGGGTGTAGCAGATGGAAATTTATACTTTCTGCATCTCAAGGACATTTCACTGTTAAGAAGTTTAACCAGATTGTTAATTGTCCCAGATTCCAGCATCAAAATTACTGGTTCCGTGCTCAGAGATCACTTTCACAGAAAGTGAAAACTAGCTAATAAGAAAAATTCAAATTATTTAGAACAAATGTGAACATAATTTCTTATTTTACTTCTTTGTTTACTTCATATTAAGTACAGATTTAGTTCCGTGTCTGTCTTGTAAAGTTTGTTCTGACTGGCATATTTGTACCCATCCTTTTGGCTCCTGTTTTAGTTATTGAGCTTATTCTCAGGCTAACACTGTTCAAATCTGGGCTTCAAAGTCAGGATATTTTCTGCTTACACTGTGAAAGCACTGGGAATGCTTTCTTCCTAAAACTTGTACTCTGTATAAAACACAAAATATACCAGACCAAAAATACTGAAAATATAAAATATTTGTTTTGCCTGAAATACACAGGAACGTTACATTGTGTTCCACTGTGCCTCTTGTTCCAGGCTATTAGCTCAGGTTTGCAGGAGTTTCTTCTACAATAGCTTAGTACAATAGCTCTATTAAAGACGTGCATTACAGTATAGTAGAAAAATTGGTTGAAAGTAAGGAATCACTTTTCTAATGTTTAGAAAGTGAATTATTCACTGGCAAATATTCACATTGCTGTCACTTTGAAAAATATATTTTTTCTATTCTTATTTTCTGAACAGTTGAAAGTCATGCTGCTAAATATTACCTCATCCCACTTAGTCTTACATCACTCAGTAAGGTTTTTTATTTTAAGATTCAGGATTTCTTCTCATTTGTAACATGTTGCATAGCTAAACCATTACCTGGCTTCTGTCTTCTGTGCTTTTTTTCTTTAAAAAGTTTTTGTTTATGGTACCTTTTAGTTGTTCACTCTATACATTTTATACAGTGACTCACAAATGAAAATAAAAGAAATTGCCATCAAACTCTTAAAAAAACTTCCAAAGTTGGTCTGAATTTAGCATCAGGTATAGATATTCACCCACTGTAAATTCATATAAACCCTAAGAGATGTTCCTGTCTCCTTGTTCAGCTGTAGGGTCTTCCCATTGATGTAAGTTCCATGTGCTCTGTGTTGGCGTTATACACATATATGACATAAATTATATATATATAATAAATATATATTTGCACTAAATATTATGAATATAAGGTATCATATATAGAAAATATTATGTGACATATAGCAAAGCTTAGCATAGCATGCTGTATCATATAACACCATATATTTTATATATACAATATATACTATATTTTTGATCACGTATTTCTGATTCTCCTGTGTTCTCTATCCTCCTGAAGCTTTTTTTTTGTCTTCTGCTTATGTATTAAAATCTACCTTTGAGCAGGCATATGCTGCCTCCTCGTTGGTGAAATATTGCTCAAACTGTGAGAACATGACATAAAGATCCCATAATAACTGTAGAGAAGTTGAACACATCTTTCTGCCCCTTGGCGCTATATAGAAGCTTCTGTTTCTAGTAGTAACAGCCCTGAACTCTGAATCAGCCTCCTGAAAGGTGCCCTTTATGATGAATCAGGCAAGGTGATCAGCATCTAATTAATAGGAGAATTAATAAATAAGGCAAAAGGGTTAGAATTAAGGCTGTGGATAAATGTGACTGTCTTAGTTTTTCTAAGTTTCTTTTGGTGTAATGGGGCTAAGCAGAAGCTGTCACTGCAAAGGGAGGCTTGTGCAACTGCAAAGGCAGTTGTGTAACTACAGAGGATGTATGGTAACTGCCTGGCACATGAGAAACAAGCAAGATGAGGCCTACAAAACCAAATAAATGCAGAGTTAGAGGCTTGTTGTGCTAAATAAACAACCAGCACAGAGTCACTGCCTGGGTTAATACATAACTAAAGCATTTTAAAGTAACATTTCAGCATAATCTCCTCATAATAATGAGTCTACACATACAACGCTGAGCTGAAAAGGTTTGAAGCTGCACTCTCTCTCCTGTTCTTCCTGTTAGCCAGTGTGCAAAAATACCATTAGCATCAGTACCAGTAGCACTTTTCTCTGTTAGACAGCATCATTAACCAGTTTTTTTCCTAAGTCCCAGAGCAATTAGCAGCTGCTCAGTAGAACCTAACGCTTTGCCAGCCTTGTGTTATTGAGGATATAATTTTGTGCAGACACAACCCTGGTTCCAAGAAGCTTTGCTAGTTCAGGCTGTGTCTTGGACTAGCTTAGGCCAGCGTAAGACGGAGAGCTGTGGCTGGCAGTAACTGTTCAACAGAACAACCAATTTTTGTTCAGAAGAACTGAAATTGTGCTGGTAGAGGACCTTAAGTGTTGGGGTTTTTTTATGCCAGAAACAACTCTTGTTTTTGAAAACTGGGCCAGAATTTTGGATGTGCAGAAAGAAATGTTACAGAAGGAAAAGCCTGGATGTTAATTACTAAGAAGACAAAAAATGTGAAGAACATGTTCTCAGAAGTAGACGAAATCTCTGTCAGACTGTAAGATATCGCAGTGAATCACTTGTGAGTCATGTTTGATGGAGAACCTACTGCAGTTGTGTAACAGGAAGTATACAGCATATCTTCCCTGTACTATGAAGTTTCTGTTCCTTGCTTATTGGATAGCTCATCTTGTGCTGTGCAGATCTATGAAATTAGTCAGCAAACATAACTGTTAGATGCTACCTATGCTGCGTCACGGATGACTTGCCAAATTTTTATGAAGGGCTTTAACCTTTAGCATTAATGCATTAAGAGATACTGGATTCTAGATTTTAGAAAATTCAGTGTGAGATCAGATATCATATGAGATCAGTTACTTCTGTGGAATTAAGCAGAAATAGCAATGTTTGTTTCTAACTTTGTAGAGTTAGAGGATAACCACATTTTTGTAAGACAGATGGAAAGTTTCATCTTTTCTGTTGTGTATTTTATGTATGAGACTAAGTGGTCTAAAACTAATGCTATACAAGAACAAATACAGCATGAGAACAAGAGTCAGTTTGTCACAATATTTTGAGTATATTTTGAAAAGGCAAAAAAAATTTACTGGAATTTGCATTAGACTATCAAACTTCAGACAGTAAGAACATAGACACATTTGCATTTCTCTGAACAGAGGCTGTGTGGGTCCTCTGGTCTAAAATAGTAACTGAATGCTCAAAAGAAACGAGATAAGAAACATTCCTGTCATTACAAAAGCTTAAATCCTGCTCAGCAGATTCTACTGATATTCACTGAGCTGCATATCTGAGATTTAGAGGAGAATAACATTAACTTTTCTGTTTTCTTCTGTGTGGTATGTACAACCTGAAGTAGAGTCTATACCGAAAAAAAACTTTCCTACAAGCGTAACGTGGCTGAAATGTGGATTCTCCCTTCCAGCTAGCTTCCTAACCACCTACTTATTTTACAAACTCTTGTTTAAAAAGTCAGAAATTATTTCCAGTAATGAGTATTCCTTTTAAAGTAACTGGAAAGTCTCTGTTGCCAAAACCTGACTCCACAGTAGCAACTTATCATGTCTGAACAAGGGACACAGTATTTCTCTAATAATGCAGCTGTATGCTGTAGGGAAACCAGGGTGCTTGTTCTTGTTTTTCAACCAGTGAAGTTACAAAATAGTTGCAGAATTCTCAATTTTGAAGCTTCAAATACAATTACATGGCATTATTGCTTTCAGTATGTACTTTCAACTAACTTTCTGTGTTTTATGACCCTTTTATTCACTTTTATCTACATCCTTGATCTCTCTTTTTGTTAAGAGGTGAAATGTCCGTTTGAAAATCAGTCTTCTGTAGTGAGTGTGAAGTAATTGGTTTCTTTTATGTCAACCTTTTAAACAAAAAAAAAAGGTATAGTGCACAGTGAAATTATCAAAGTAATTGAACCTGCACGTTCCTCACAAAGAATTAGCATTGTTAGGTGAAGCTGTGAAGATAAAATCTCTAGCCTTGAAAATTTTTATTGTGAAATGGCTTTCTTATCAGTGAGGTTAATGAAGATGTCAGCAAATGGCATGAGGTTTTGCCAAATGGAATTGCTTTCACCTCCAATCCAACTTGGAAAAGGTGTTAATCAGTACATTAATCTTATCAGCAGCTGAGAAAATGGTTTTGAAACTGGCTATTTCTGTTTTTCATTAGGAAAAACTGAAAAGATAATTATTCTCAGAATCCATATTACCAATATTATTCTTCCTTCCCTCTCTTCTTCAAGTGCATCCTTTTGCAAAGATATGACAAGGATGGATGTGAGGGCAGGTAAAAGGATTACTTGCAAATGAAGGTGAACTTTCTATAGAGTTTTCAAAACATACTTGATCAGTCTTTTCTATGAATAGCTTTGTAAATATTTGCAAAGTCTTTGCAAGTCATTCATAAAACAGTGTGATAAAATATTATATGTATGACTTCTTAAAAATTATAATGAAAGCAGAACATGAAACAAGACTTATAGGGTCACATATGCCAATCGGTTTATTAGTTAATTAGCAAGGAAAAATGGATAATTTCAAATTTAATAATCAGACCTTATTCTTAGCTCAGTTTCTTATCTAAATCACAGAATCACAGAACAGTTGGAGGACCCCTTTGGATGAAGTCTGGAGTAACCCTCCAACTCAAGCAGGAACACCCACAGCCACTTGTCCACTTGTCTAGACAGGTTTGAATATCCCAAAGGAGGAAGATTCCGCTGGTTCTGTGAGCACCCTGTGCCAGGGCTTGGGCATCCTTGCAGTGAGATAGTGTTTTCCGATGTTCAGACAGAATATCTTGTTCTCTACTTTGTGCCTGTTGCCTCTTGGCCCATCACTGGTCACCACCAGAAAGAGCCTGGTTCTGTTTTCTCTGCACTGTCCTTTTGGGTAGTGATAAGATTCCTCCTGAGTTTTCTCACCTCAAATCTGAATAATCCCAGCTATCTCAGCTCTCTTTTAGTAGAGATGCTCTGGTCACTCCTTCACCTTTGTGGCCTTCACGGGGAGGGACTCATCTCTCCAGTATGCTCATGTCTCTTTTGTACAGGGGAGACCAGACCTGGACATAGTACAGAGTGCCCTCATCGATGCTGAGTGAAGGGCAAGAATCACCTCCCTACACTTGCTGGTGGCACTCATAATGCAGTCCAGGATGACATTGCCTTTCTTTTCTCGTAAGGACAGGGTCTGGCTCATGTTCAACTTTATGTCTGCCAGGAGTCCCAGGACTGGTGGCGTGGCTCTCTATGTTAGAGACTGTTTTGATGTTATTGAACTTGCAACTGAGGAAGACAATGTTGAATCTCTGTGGGTTAGGATCAAAGGAAAGGCTGACAAGGCAGACATCCTGGTGGGGGTCTGTTATAGACCGCCTAACCAGGATGAAGAGACAGATGAGGCGTTCTATAAACAGCTGGCTGAAGTTGCGTGATCGCCAGCCCTTGTCCTCATGGGGGACTTCAACTTCCCTGATATATGCTGGGAATACAACACGGCGCAGAAGAAGCAGTCTAGAAGGTTTCTAGAGTGTATGGAAGAGAACTTCCTACAGCAGCTGGTGAGAGAACCTACCAGGGGAGGTGCCCTGCTAGACCTGCTGTTTACAAGCAAGGAAGGTCTGGTGGGAGATGTGGAAGTTGGGGGCTGCCTTGGACAGAGCGACCATGAAATGGTAGAGTTCTCAATTCTTGGTGGAACCAGGAGAGGGGACAGCAAAACTGCTGCCTTGGACTTCCAGAGGGCAGACTTTGAATTGTTCAGGAGGCTGGTAGGGAGGGTCCCTTGGGATTCGGTCCTGGAGGGTAAAGGGGTCCAGGAAGGCTGGTTGCTCCTCAAGAAGGAAGTCCTGAAGGCGCAGGAACAGTCTGTCCCCCTGAGCCGCAAGATGAGCCAGTGGGGAAGAAGACCGGTGTGGATGAACAGGGAGCTCTTCCTGAGGCTCCAGGAGAAAAAGAGAATCTACCTCCTGTGGAAGAAGGGACAGGCAACTCAGAAAGAGTACAAAGAGGTTGTTAGGATGTGCAGGGAGAAAACTAGAAAGGCAAAGGCACAGCTTGAACTAAGCTTGGCTGCTGGGATTAAAGGAAACAAGAACCGCTTCTACAAATATATTAAGAGTAAGAGGGGGACCAAGGAGAATCTCCGTTCTTTACTGGATGCAGCTGGGACTGTGGCCACTGAGGACAATGAAAAGGCTGAGGTTCTCAATGCCATTTTTACGTCTGTCTTTAAAAGGCAGAGCAGTTGTCCTCAGAGCACTGTACTCTCTGACCTGGAGGTCTCGGATGGGGAGCAAAATAACCCCCCCATGATTCAGGAGGAAACGGTCAGAGACCTACTACTCCACCTGGACTGCCACAAGTCCATGGGGCCAGACGAGATCCACCCGAGAGTACTGAGGGAGCTGGCGGAGGAGATAGCCAAGCCGCTTTCCATCATCTATCGGCGTTCCTGGTCAACTGGAGACGTCCCAGAAGACTGGAGACTTGCCAATGTGACTCCCATCTACAAGAAGGGTCGTAAGGAGGATCCGGGGAACTACAGGCCTGTCAGCCTGACCTTGGTGCCAGGGAAGGTTATGGAGCAGATTGTCTTGAGGGAGATCACGTGGCATTTGCGGGACAACTGGGGGATCAGGCCCAGCCAGCATGGGTTTGTGAAGGGCAGGTCCTGCTTGACCAACCTGATCTTCTATGATTGAGTGACCCACCTGGTGGATGAGGGACAGGCTGTTGATGTGGTCTACCTAGACTTCAGCAAAGCCTTTGACACTGTCTCCCACAGTATTCTCCTGGAGAAACTGGCAGCCCGTGGCTTGGACCGGTACACTCTTCGCTGGGTGAGGAGCTGGCTGGAGGGCCGGGCCCAGAGAGTGGTGGTGAATGGAGTTAAATCCAGCTGGTGACCGGACACGAGTGGTGTTCCCCAGGGGTCGGTGCTAGGGCCTGTCCTCTTCAATATCTTTATTGATGACCTGGATGAGGGCATTGAGAGCACCCTCAGTAAGTTTGCAGATGACACCAAGCTGGCAGGAAGTGTCAATCTGCCTGGGGGTAGAGAGGCCCTACAGAGAGATCTGGACAGGCTGGATCTCTGGGCTCAAGCCAATGGGATGAGGTTCAACAAGACCAAGTGCCAGGTCCTGCACTTTGGCTGCAGCAACCCCAGGCAACGCTACAGGCTTGGGGCAGAGTGGCTGGAAGACTGTGTAGAAGAAACAGGCCTGGGGGTGTCGGTCAATGCTCGGCTGAGCATGAGCCAGCAGTGTGCCCAGGTGGCCAAGAAGGCCAATGGCATCCTGGCTTGTATCAGAAATAGTGTTGCCAGTAGGAGTAGGGAAGTCATTGTCCCTCTGTTCTCAGCCCTGGTGAGGCCGCACCTCGAGTACTGTGTCCAGTTTTGGGCCCCTCACTGCAAGAATGACATTCAGGCTCTGGAGCGTGTTCAGAGGAGGGCGACGAAGCTGGTGAGGGGTCTGGAGCACAGGCCTTATGAGGAGCGGCTGAGGGAGCTGGGATTGTTCAATCTGGAGAAGAGGAGGCTCAGGGGGACCTTATCGCTCTCTATAACTACCTGAAGGGAGGTTGTAGTGAGCTGGGGGTCGACCTCTTCTCTCGTGTAACTAGTGACAGGACGAGGGGGAATGGCTTCAAGTTGTGCCAGGGGAGATTTAGGCTGGACATCAGGAAACACTACTTTTCTGAAAGAGTGGTCAGGTGCTGGAATGGGCTGCCCAGGGAGATGGTTGAGTCACTGTCTGTGGAGGTGTTCAAGAAACATTTAGATACAGCGTTGAGAGACATGGTCTAGTGGGGTTATTGGTGGTAGGTGGATGGTTGGACTGGATGATCTTGTAGGTCTTTTCCAACCTAGCTAATTCTATGATTCTATTCTATGACTATTTCTGAGAAACTCTTTTCCATCCTGTTCTTTCCCAGCATGTACTGGTACACGCAATTGTTCCTCCAAAGGTTCAGACTGGTACTTGTATTTGCTGAACTGCATAAGGTTCCTGTCTGCCCATTTCATTTCTTTAGCCTTTTGAGGTTCCTCTAGCTGACAACACAAGCCTCTGGCAGGCAGAGATGCTTCAAAGTCAAATCCATCAAGGAATGTAACATACTGTTACATTCCAGATGTACAACTAGAACATGTTAATCTAAATGAGAAGAATTTTAAATTTTAGATAAAATTTAAGCAGTTTGGTGTTATTTAAAATATCTCTAGAACTAATTATAAATCCTTCTCTCTAGGGCAAAAATAGAGCAGTTATGCATGGAGGTTCTTTTTTACCTTTCTAAAATTTCAAAAACTGGCAATCCTAGATGAAAGACAGTGGTATTGGCAGGAAATGAAATCATGTTTTTTCCCATTTGAAGTATCAAAACTCCTAAATATCAAGGTTGTGCAAGAGACAAGGAAAAGCAATGTCAACAGTAAGGAAAAAAAGTAGAACGTGTCATTCATTACCTATGACTCCTCAGTGGAAAAAAAGAGAAAATTTTATCTCATATCTCCTTGCACAGTATAGGCATTGCCGCTGGGTCTTTTTCCGTCCTGTATGGAATTTATTTTAAGTTGCCTTTTTATGTGAAATTCAGTTTTGGGAATTTGTACAGAAAAAGAATCCAACTCCACAAAATAATGTTCACATTTTATTATAGATTTAAGAACTCTGGAGTTTTAATTGTAGACCCTATAGCATCAGTTGTTATTATCAGAGTCATTTTTTCTTTGTGCAATACTGAAGGGAACTCCCAGAGAAAACTGATTATTGAATCTGGCCCATAACATACTGATGCATCCACTATGGTCAAAACATTCTTGTGTATAAGTACACATTAATGGTTTTTAAATTTAGGGGCCACGTACAATCTCTTATCTTGCTTTCTGGGGAACAATCCTGTGAAATTCTGTGAACCATTATGCTGCTTAAATTATTTATATTCTTCTTATACTGTTCCTGATACACCTGGAAACCACACACACTGTGTGAATGGTACTCCAAAATTTGGATATGTTTCAAGAAAGCTTTTATATGAAAAGATGTGCCTGTGAAAGGCATACATTCAATTATCAAATTATAATATCTATTCCTGTACTTTTTTCTCAGCCTTTTTATGAGTTCATTAAAAAAAAAAAAGCATCATTATTATTTCATTGATCCTAGAGACACTCAATGACTTCTTTCATTGGTCTTACTGAAAAGCAGCAAACTTGATTGTCATCTGATGCAAGATTTTTAGTGCCTAGAAGTCTGTGAGATGATTTTCAACAAGAACAATAGAAAAAGTTCTGTCAACAGTTGTGTGTAAACAATACAAATTTTTGCATGACAAAGGCCTTAGTGTGATAGCCTGTAAGAAGAGGAAAGCAATCAAGGTAGAATGGAGGCAGAAGAGAGAAAAAATAGGAAGTTGAGTATCGCTATCATGAATCTGAATATCAATAATGTGGTCTTGTTGCTGACTCAAGTACATGATCTCTTCTGAGTACCTTAAACAATACGCTGCAGAGTAATTTGTAAGACTAAGGGAGATATATGTATTTTGATGTTTGTGTTTGTTTCATTTTTCTGTGTCTCCAGAGCACTGCGTGATATGTAATATTTTGTAGATGGTTGTGGCCGTTTGCCCCCCTCCTCACCCTCCTCTCTCCAGAGTAAACATTTCACCATTAGCCTTGTTGGCGGTGATCACAATACTGGTTGCTTTCTGGCCTAGGCTAACTCGTGAAGAAATTGTCATCTTGCCCTGCATCTAAGGACAGCTGAGTTAGCATCAGCCTAACCACAGTGCTGAACGCTGTCTGGCTTAAGCTAGATTTTGGAGGAACCAACATCTAGCTCAAAACTGCAGTTGATATCCAGTACGACTAGAAGTCAACCATATTGCCCCACTGCAGCCAAGAGCCCTTTGAGCTATTCTGTATGACAGTGGGCTATAAAATAGGATCTCCCCTTGAGGAGGGATGCCTCTTGCCAGGGATGACACCTGCTGCAAAGATCCCTTATGCTTTCTTATCAAGAGGCTCCTTGCTGATGCAGATCCTTGGTAAGTGACTAATAGTTTGTTAGGCTTTGTTAGCTTTTCTAAATTTATATCTTAGATTGACTGTGTACATGTAATTCCTTAGACATAAACTGTTGACCAAATCTGAGACTAGGAAGTGAATTCAGTTCCACCTAAACTCCTCTAAGAAGGAGTTAGAAAGTCAGGGGTGTCCACTGAATCTTGGCACATAAGAGCAGAGTCTTCTGGATCAGTGTGTTTAACCCTATCCCCTATGCAGTAAATGATCAAGTCTAACTTGTCATCTCAAATCTTAATTCGCTGTCTTTTGTACAATTAAGCTTTGTCAAATCACTATTTTATATCAATAAGTATATTGCTGTTTCTCTCTTACAAGTGAAGCGTATTGTTCCATTTGTGACAATGGTGGAATGGAGAAAGTGTATTGGTACAGAAGTTCACCACAGCTATTCTCAAAACTTTCAATTTCAGTGATTATAACAACCTACAGTGACAGCTGGAAATCCTGAAAATGCTATGCACATGCTCCCAAAGGTTTTACAAGTTAATCTGACAGGCCACCAGGTAGTTTTCTCCATATGCTCTGTTACAAAAAATCTACTTTATGCCCTCAGCTTTTATTCCCATATGTTGTCCAGTTCAGTTATGATGTCACTGTCAGCTTATTGTATTTCTCATAAAAAATACAAAATAGCACACTTACAGCAACTGGGAGCTCAACATAATATTGTCAGTCTGGTCTTGGTGAGTCTTATGCCAGCAACTCATGGCAAAAATTGTATGTCACTAAGGTTATCCCTCAACCCGAAGGTTATTATGGTGGATTATCACTGAATGTACCTTCCCATTTCCGTATTTCTAGCTGTATAAACAGTAAGAACATTCCCCAGTTGCTGCGTTTCTACTTCTAATCTTCATTCTCCGTCACTCTCTTTTCGCTTTGGAACAGGCAGAGATAGCTAATGCTTCTCTGTTTGTTTTTTCATTGTAAATATGACTTTAAAAACCTTTACACTCTCCTTCCCGCACACAAAGAGAGACACATAAAAACACAACTGTAAATATGCAGTTCCATCATTCAACCATTGGAATTTGTTCCACATAACTAATCATTCTTTGACTTTCTTTTTGTCTTTTCACAATCACTACACACTTTTGAAATCCACACCAGGATTGACTTGATCTTAGAATTGAAAGGCCTGCATTTGATCACATGATGGTATAAGCTTTCCATTTTCTTTAAATGCTACTATTTTCATATGATAGTCAATTTTGAATTGATTCTCACCCAGAAAATTTACAGCTGTGTTTTGCTTGGATGTTAATTGCATATTTTTACTAAATATTATTATTTTGCTACCCTGTCATTCAGTTACAACTTTCCTCTGCAGCTCTTCACAGGTAAGTTCCTTACTCATCCAAACAGGTCACCAAACTTTGTATGCTTATTGCTTATTCTTCTTTTACTCTTGTTCTGAAGATCTTAAATACATTTCAATTCTGCAGAATGTCTTTTTATTGAAGTCCTTTGAGTTTCCAGCATAGAATAGTTCAGCAGAAGTGAACTGCCTAGGAAGCCAGGCAATACTCTGTTTCTGCCAATGATTGGTTTTCCAGTTGTCATGGTTTTGTGATTTTTTTGTTGTTGGTATTCCACATCATAACATCATGTAAAGCACTGGCAGTTAAAGAGTGAATGTCCTGTTTTCTGCGGGCTGCCTTTTTTGGGTGCTTGGTTCTCCAAGGGGGAAGGGAGGAGCTGCACTCCCCAGGGGTCTTTGCGTTGAGAGTGGCTCGTGAAGCCACCTGGCAGACCGGGAGTTTTTCTCTTTGTATGCGGTGAGGAAGCACGTGGTCCCCTGCAGCTTACGGAGTAAGAATCGCAGCTTTGAACACTCTCTGTTTTGATCTGCTGGCCTCAATTTCGATATCATATTTAGTAAATTAACGTTCCTCCTCAGATTGTTGCCGCTGTTTTGTTTTAGATCCATCTACGATCTCCCTACCTTTCCCCTTTTCCCCTTGTTTTCCACAAGGTGTGGGTCCGCGGGTCCCCTGCCACATTAGCCACGGGACCGGTTCGGGCCGGCCTCTAAACCGCCGACAGTCTTTTTTTTCTCCTTCCACTCTTTTCCAGGCCAGTGGGCCTGTGGGCCTGCTGTCCCCCTGTCTTGGACACAGATCCATAGATAACGCCGTGACACCAGTTTTGTTAATTCACCTTAAACCTGGAATTGATGTATTCTTGATCTCTTTGAAAATCAGATCCTAGTGAGTTTCAGTTCCAGTACTCAAAACTGGAAATTAAGTATGCAGAACTGAATTAATTTAGAAGAGTTTATAATTGCGTGCCTGAAATATCAAAGTCAGTCAGTAACTAAGTCATGAACAAGCATAATCCTCCTGAAGTCAGGAAATTTGGCATCACTTTGTAGTTGCCAGTCTCCTGACTAGAGCTTCCACTCAGCAGGGCAAAAACTTCTCTAATAAACTAAATCCTTCCACCAGGCAGAAAAATTACTTATCAAAGCATGATGAAGTCTGACAACACTGCCTCACAAAAACTTCACAAGTATCTTCCACCTATGCAAGTCCATAGCATAGAAAGGATTCAGTGTTTGCATGCCTGATTGACACAAGATTGATAAATGATATATGTTGTCTTTGGGACCAGAGTCCATCCCAGGCCTGAAGAGCAGAAAAGAAGGCAATGCTCATAGACTATGAAGGCGTGTAGGTCCTAGCTGTAATTTTACTCATACTCAGGGAAAGAAAAATTAACGTTCATTGACTTGTCGGGATCATCTTGCAAGAACACAGAGAAACATGAGAAAAAATCTGCCCTTGTAACTGCATTAAGGAAAAGTACTGGAAACTAAAAGTACTGAAACATAATAAAACACTTTTACAGAACTTAAGGTTGCCTTTCTTTCATTGCTATCATTTTAAGTTGAGTTGAGTGCAGCAACAAAAAAGGAAAGCAGTAGAAGCTGTCACAATGATATAATAGATACTTTGCAGAAAAATTAAGAGTTGGGAATGTCCAAGCATGTGGTTATTTTATTCTTTAACATTGTTAGAGTGCTTTATAATCAGATCTTAGAAATTATTTGTTCTGTTGGCATGATACATGTGTTCTTGGTGTAATGTGAAGTAGACTTGGAATCCTGTGCCTTACTATTTTATTTTCATTACAGCAGTACTTTGGCCTTCGAAATTTTTCTTGGTTGAAAAATAATGGTAGAAAGAGTAATAGCATTTTTTTCTTTTAAAAGAAATCTCCTTTATGATATGTACAGCTCAGGCATTAAAATGTTTGTGGAGATACTCTTTCTTGGTATCAACAAGGACTGCAAAACTTGTGGACACGAGATAGAATATTCACAGAAATACATAGTTTTGTAGTAACAAAATACAAGATAGTGACACCGTCACTTTTATTCCACTCTCTCTTGGTATTTCGGTGAACTATTTAGAGTAATGAGATGAAGAGAAACTAGTGCCTTCAAAAAGTATTTGAAGAAGAAGTTTGATGATTGTCAGAACCTTGAGGGGAGTGCACAATATTAATAATAATAATAAATAAAAATTTCTAGTAACTGCATTAAGTGCTTAAGAATTTTTTTTTCACAGTAATTACATAAATGATGCCCTAAGAAACAATTTAGTGAATGATTAATCTGTAATGTTGACATTACAAGCTAATTGTTTTGGCCATTGTGTTTTTCTTAGAGTAACTGACTCTTTTCATCTAATAATAGTTTTTCAGGTATGCTCAATGTTTTTTATTTTGTTGCACCGAAGAAGCTATTCAGGTAATGATCCTCCATCTGAAAAACTCAATAGCTCTACCTTGATATAATGTACATTAGCGGAACCATTGTAGTTCGTCGTGCCAATGGCACCTGACATTGGTCTGACAGTTTCTGATATTTCAGAATAAACTGACAAAGTTGAGTGACAGTATATTTTTTAATGGAAGAAAGACAACGTATTAAGTATTCATATGATAGCCAAAAGAGCTATCTGCTCACCAGTGTATCTTAAAAATTCCCAGCTGTATGTGTAACATACATACACACATAAATAGAAGGCATTCTTTGAGATAGCAACCATACTTAGATATTTTGATAAAGAAAATTTCTTCCAATTTGAATGAGGGCAGGGTCCTCTAAGGTCTGATATTCGTCCATAGGAAGTTAACAACATCAGTACTTTCTGGGAAATGTATAACTAGAGATCAGAGTGTTCAAATCACAGAACTGTTCTGACTGGAAGGGATCTCCACAGAATTCCTGTGAAACATCTTGGTCAGCGAAGGATCAGCACTGCATTCAGAATGCGGAGCTTAGGACTCCTTCTAGCCAGGTCTCAAGGACAACCA
>NC_034438.1:67260921-67274458 GCF_002078875.1 Numida meleagris
AAAGAAAGAAAGAAAGAAAGAAAGAAAGAAAGAAAGAAAGAAAGAAAGAAAGAAAGAAAGAAAGAAAGAAAGAAAGAAAGAAAGAAAGAAAGAAAGAATACAAAACAATCACTGTAATCACTTTGGAAAGTGTGTTTACTTGTTTTGATGTTAGGTCACACATCTGCCTTGTGCTACAGTATCTCAGTCACCTGCTGTTTGTAACAGTACTTCGGAACATTTAAGAATATCTTATTAGCAGTAGACTTTAGAAATAAATGTGGATGGGGCTAATAAAAAAACTTCATTACTGGGATAACTTTTTCTGCTGTGTTGTATGTATTGTTCCAAAAGATAGGTGATGAAAAACCTAGCCAAACTTTTATGGCTTGGGTTTCAGAAGGGAGAGTCAAAACTACATCACTAAACTTTACTCTTACAATTATAACCAAACAGCTCACAAATAAGCCAGACAACTATGAAATAGATAACATACAGTTAATTTTTATTGCCAATTTTGTAATTTAAACTAAAAATCTATGAACAATGTTATCTGATGAAATATTCTGCAGAAGTATATAAATCTCAAGGAGAAAGTTAGTTTTTGGATTTGTTTGAGTGTACTTTTTCTTCCAAAATCAACTTCATTTTATTTCAACAAGACTTTTTTCATGTATACTTTTAAATAAGTTTGATTATTTTACTGTAGGCATACAAAAGGGACAGAAGTCTTCATTATCATTCATGGATCTTATTCGTGTTTTTGTTGTTATTGTTGTTGTTAGTTAGCTAGTCCGTTTTTTAGTTTGTTTTGTCTTGCTTTGTTTTGTTTTGCTTTCTTTGGAGGGAGTCTTCTATAGACTTTAACTTCAAGCATATCATAAATTCAGTATAGTGTTGCCAGGACAAAATAGGAATGTATTTGAATTAGAGGAACTACAGAATTTATTACAAAAAGTAGCATTGTTATTTTGTTGTTTCAATGAAGTTTAAAAAAAAAAAACAAACAACATGAACTACTCTTATGTAGTGTTTTTCCCCCATTCTAGATCTGAGTTGTGCATGGCCCTGTTATTGGCACTTTGGAGTAAAACACTTAGCTCTGATCAATTGAAAGATGCTCAGTTAAGTCCCAAAACACATTTGTCTGGGGAACATGTGATTTAAGAAAAGAAGAAATAGATGGATGTTGAAAAGCTGTTTAGCTGAGTCTGATATTTTACTTTTTAAATATTAATTATGCTTTGGACTTCTTCCTATTTACATACTTACAGGCTTGTTTGGGACATAAATGGTGCTATTTTGTCTAGATAAACTCACAGAACAGCTTTGTAAGATACAACTCTCTGCAGCTGGTAATTTTTGGCAATTAACATTATGAATTCTTGTCACAAGGGTCTTGGGGAAGGCATTTCCAGTTTTATACTTACCTCTATAAAATGAAGGAAAATGTCAGAAATGGTGGGCCCACTGGAGAGCATAATTTCTGGGAGGAAAAGTTGCCAAATGTTAAAATTGCCATATTTATGGACCCTGTAGAAAATGAAGGTCTGAATCCACTTCTTGGTGTATATTGACTGCTAAAGATTTTTTACATCTTCTTGAACAGTCCATGATGATAAGAAGCTTTAAGTATTCCTCTCATATATGGCTTCAGTAAAAATCTTGAAGCTTAATATAGTTTTGCTTACAAGTACTTCTGATTACGATTAGTGATACAGAGGGAGGAGTTGTTTTATATGAAAAATTGATTCCTTATCATTCATAAATTCTCTCTGCTGTCTTGAGGGGAGGAGAAGAGCGCAAAATGGCTATGTAAAAAATTTTAAATGTTTTTTTGCAAAAATTTGTCTAACCTATCCTGTTCCAGAGCAAGACATTCTTATACACCTTAAGTGGTGGGTTGACTCCAGCCAGCAGCTCAGCACCACATGCACTCACTCCTCTGACCCAGTAGGACAGGGAAGAAAAAAGAAAGAGCAAAAGAGAGAAAATTTGCACGTCAAGATGAAGACATTATCCTCTGTGAAGAAAACAGAATAAATCAAAACAAACAAACAAGAAAATAAATAACATGATGTAAAGTCAGTCACTCAGCACTTCCCACAAGTAGATTAATACCCCACCTGTTTCTGAGCAGTGCCCACCTGCCTGCCTACCTCCTCTACACTTTCCATCTTTATTCCTGATCACAATGGCAGATATGTGATATCCCTTTGGTTAGTTTGGGTCACCGTCCTGGCTGAGTCTCCTCCTGCTCCCTTGTTTACCTTGTCTTACAGTCTAGAGGGTCAGAATGCCTGGATGTTATGCAAGCATTTACTCAGCAATAACTAAAAAAAAATTGTGTTATCAATACTGCTTTGGTTATAAATCCAAAACACAGAGTCATATGCACTGCTGTGAGTCTAACCCAGCCAGGCCCTCATGACAAGTCTCCAGTAATATATCAAGTTTTAGGTGGCTTTTTTTTTTTTTAAGTCCGGTTATGCTTCATTCAGAAGCACTGCAGTAATGAACTTTGGCAGTGCTGTCTTGCAGAGGGAGAACAGAAAGGAAGAGAAAATAGCAGCCATTCACACTCGTATATTTTTCACACTGCAGGTATAGTCACAAAGTCCGATGGCAGCTTAGTGTGTCTTCTCTGTCTCTGTCCTGAGCTGTCCATGTGTAGTGGTAACACCTATCCTTCAGGTGAACCAGCAACTACCGCCCCATACTGCTGTGGCTGTATGGTTTTAGAGACAGAACTACAATATAATTATCCTCTACTTGGTCATATAGATACATATCATTTCTAAAAGGTATTACCTCTATGATTAACAACCAGACTACGTAGTCCTGCAACATACCATCTTATTTAGTGAAGACTCAAGCTCTGATAGTATCCTTGCTGGCAGCCAAACTTGAGGAAACCTAAAGGGAAGCTTGCTCAGAGCAGCTGGCATGAAATGGACTGTAGGAAATAGAGTAGGCCTGGGAAATAATGTGATCATTGTCATCTTGGCTGACCCAGTGGGAACTGACCCAAACACCTGCAGAGCTAAAAGTCTATGTTAGAGAGCCATGGCACTCTACCTCAGGCTGTCTTTATTCCTATGAAGCTCAGGCCTTGGTGAGGATCTGGAGCCTACCTCCATCGTGAGTATGCTATGAATAAGGATGCTAGTTGGAATAGCGATAGAGAGAAGACTGTATGTTGTAGGCTGCAAAAGCAACAGCTGAAGCTGAGTTACTTCAGTTCTGATTTTTTTTTTTAGTAAAACTTTTGTGCAGAAGTGTTGTAGATGAGGTGTGCATGATTAAAAGTTTTCAGATCTAGTCAGAAACTAAGTTTTAAAGCTTTGAAAAATAACTGAACAGAATCTTAACTGAGCTTTCTCTGTGTCTGACACAGTGCATCAAAGCACTACATGGCAGAGAATTTTAATGGCTCATAAAGCAGCTGAAGCATGCTTTCTTCTTCACTGATTGAGATTTGGGCTGCTTTAAGAAAAAGGCTGAAAAGTTAATTTTCTACATACGTTACTTTGTTTGCTTACTTTGGTTTTGCCTGTCGATATAATTTTGTACTGAGGGATTTCCAAACCACACTGAGCAAAAGAAGAATTTCTAATTGTTAGGCAGCCTGTGTGCTTGTGCAGAGTCACCAGTTTAACTCCCTGCATGTTAATAACACTGCAATATCCAAACCTTATAGAATAATTCTGCACTACCTCTAGATACAATAGACTATTTTCACTGATCACATTCTATGTCTAAATATTAGGTGGAAGCCTAACAACTGCTAGATTTATTGTATAAATGCTGCAGTGCTATGCTGTCCTTTCCATGCTAAATTGAATTACACCAAATATCTGCCGCTGGGCACCAAATGTATAAATATCTCTGGATGGGCTAATTCAATTTTTTTTTCATCCTATTACCATTCTTACAAAGTAAATGGCCTCAAAAAAAAGCAAAAACAATCAAAAAACTTTATTACTATACCTCTTCAATAGTATCATTTTGTCTCAACCATCTTTATTACCCTTGCTTCCTCCAAGGACACTTCAACTTCCATTTGAAACCTTTAAGATTCCCTGTGGTCTCATGATATTTCTACCATCTGGAATACTGGAATGTTTTCTGAAATTAGATGACCTGAAGATTTCATCCACAGATGCAAAAATGCAAATCTTTAAATATGCATCTGGCTCTGAAATAGAGTATCTCAACACTGAGCACCCAAGACCCTGCACTGGAGGATCAGGGACCCAATTTTCAGGGACCTGCCTGCAATTTGTACTGCTTCCTTTTTTGGCAGCCAAACTCAGTGAGCCTCCAGCAGTTCATAGAACTTCATTTTTAAGAAAAAATTCAATTCAAAAATTCAATTTAAGGAGAAATTCATTTTTAAACTTTCGCTAAAATGCCTGTGCAAATTTTGTCCAGATTAAGAAAAGACAAGAGGAGAGGAAAGGTAATTAATATGTTTAAAAACCCAATAAACAGGTCAAGGGCAACTTTAGAGTTCGTCAGTGAGGCAAATGGTGGAATAAGAAAGGGTGGCTGGATGACTGCTTTGACAGGTGATTTATGAAGAGTCCTAGCGCTGAGTGAACGATGAACAATATGTATAGAAGTGAAAATGATGTATTGTAATTTAATGCCCTGTATCTCAACTAGGAAGTAAATGATAGCAACTAATTTGGACTCAGTTATGTAAAATAACTCCATGTTCTGTGCTGCATACTAAACACCAGATGAAAGGGTCAGAGGACATTCTTGTATCACAAAAGCTTTTGCCCAACCTTTCTGTCTTTAACCTTGATAGCAAGCATCACGGCTAAAGTTATTACTTAGTTAATTAAAGTTATTACTTAGTTAAATTATTACATTAGTCTCCTCTCTTCTCATTGCTTCCCAGCCCCACATTCTTATAAGTGTCCAGGAATCTGTGTGATATAGATTACAGATTACATGTATCAAACTTGTTGCACTACAAATTCATCTTTTTGATAACAAATGCTTAGTGTTTTTCTGTCACTTGGAAGATGTTTAAACCACTCAGTACTCAGCATCTCAGTCAAATATATCTGTTTAACTTGGCAGATGAAGCTGAAACATAACAGTTGCTCCAAAAGTAATGCCTCCTGTTTTATTATGTTGGCCCACCATATCAGTGGTGGATGTTGGTGGCATGGCAGTACCTTCCCACCAGTATCCCATTACATTTTACCAGTGCTGGAAAGATGGCAGCAGAGGGGCAGTCTGAAAGAATGATGACTGACATGGAAGTGCAGATGAATCAAAGGCGTGTCATTGAATTCCTCCATGCAGAAGAAATGGCACCCATTAACATTCATTGATGCTTGCTGAAAATTTATGGAGACCAGCCTGTGGGTGTGAGCACAGTGAGGCAGTGGGTGCTGCGTTTCAGCAGTGGTGACAGTGACAGTGGTCACCTCTGCTAGTGCAGATTTTTATGAGCACAGCATGCAGGCAAAAGTTTGTTGCTGGCAAAAATGCACAGCTGATGATAGTTACTGTCAAAAAATAGTGTTTTGTAGCTGAGAATTTGCTCTGTCAAATAGCGTTATTGTGCCTTTTGTATTTGTTGAAGCTTCCATGGAAATAAATAGGAGCATTACTTTCAGTGTGACCTTCTACTAAGGGGAGAACATAGGTCTCCAGTTTCATTACTCCAACTCAGTTTCTTACCATACTCTCTAATTCAGACAGTGAGATTACCAATAAAATAATAAGCCCTGGGATACCAAGACTCTTTCAGTTGCAACTTGAGACAACTTGAAATATTTTTCTTTTCATTGGACGTCTGTTTAAGAGAGCAGAATTTATGCATGTGATAGTAATATAAGTCAAGCATAAGAAGAGTAGGGTAAATATGATACTGGGCATGAAATGGCAAAATCCTGCATCCCTCTTAATGCTGATAGAAATATACTTGTGAATGAAAAATGGCAATTTGAGTTTTGCGTGGGAATTTTTTTCCCAGTGGTGAAACCTTGCCAAAAATAACATTTTAATGGATATGTGCCATACATAAATGATAATCCTGTGGCAGAGCACGAACACCAAACATGGCAGGGGTCAGCTGTACAAGAATCCACTTTGCTCAACCATGGCAAATTTATGTCACAGCTCTTTTTAGTGGAGCAAGAGCTCATTCTAGAGCTCAGGATCAACATTTCTTCCAAAGAAGTTTTTTTAGCTCTTCTCTCTCTCTCTCTCTCTCTCTCTCATTATTCCCTGAAGGTTTCATTAAATTATTTAAAGGTATATGCTTTTTGTTCGTGAATTACCTGTGTATGTTTTGCAGCTGAAATTGCCATAATAGCATAGTTACCTCAGTTTGGTTTCAGGGTAGATAAATTGGCGATTACCAGAAATTTCTAGAAGGGTAATTCACAAATTTATTCCTAGTTGACTTCAAGATTGATTAAGTGTTATTAAGTTAGTCTCCATCCAAGAAAAGCCAATGACAAGAATATTTTCCATTGAAATTGAAGGGAGGTGAGGAGGGTGGCCACTCTATGTAGGAATTACAGTACTTTTGAAGAAAAGAAACATACTGAAGCCTGATGTCTCTGACTCTCCATTGTACTTCAAAAGACTGCTTAGAGATGAGAGTATAGCCCGTACGAAACACGTATTGGCAAGGAATCTTTGTCTGGTCTTTGTGCAGTCACTAATGGCATGCATTTTTGTTGTTTGATCATTAGGCAACCACAAATTTCTACATCCAGTACTACAGGAATCCTTCTCCTAATTATACTTCAGTCATACAGTAAGTCCAGTCATATTTCTTTCTATAAAAAAAGTGTGCCTATAGCCCCCCCTGTGATTGTAGCAGTGTTAATTTTTCCTTGTAACACTTTGTTTTATTCTGAACCAGGAAACCAATACTAGGGGAAAAAATCTCAGAAGAAATGTTGTTGCCTGAGAATGAGTGCAGTTTTTATTTGTCCTCCTCTTGCTATAGATTGATGTGTCAGATTCAGTCATGGGCCAGAACATTCACTACTCAGGTATAAAATTATCGTCACAAGACACACACTGACCGTTTTGGAACACTGTGCCACTGTAGAACCACAAATATATGCTACGGTGATACATTTGATGGGGATTATTGCCACTTGATGGGGATTATTGCTGTACAGGGCTATGTCCAGATTATTATCTAGTCCAACTCTGTCCAGATTATTAATTGCATGGTTGTAGAAAATGTTCAGAAATGAAGCATTTGGGATCATACTTTCTGAGGGTTAAACACATTTCATTCAGCAGTGGTCAACACTGTGTGGAAGGAAGAACATGTGAGTCACTGTTATGTATAGAGAAAAGGACTGAGGGTATACTGGCTTTGATGTGTGATGCACATTCAAAACAAAGCTAGAAGGTATTTGAATTCACCATCTAAATGGCTTTGAGTTCAGCCACCACAATGTGAAAAAAGCAAGTCAGGGGTGGTGGGCACTGTTAATGTACAGGTTAAAATCCTGTTGCTTCCTCCAGTATCTAAGTGTTATTTAGATACACTTATATCAAACCTGGCAATGGGAACTACCTGCTTTTTGTTATTCTCACAGGCTTTCACTGAGTATGTAGATTCTGTGATGAAGTTCATACTTAGATATACCAACTCTTCAGACTCTGAACTTTAAATTAAAGACTTCAGAACAGAGAGGGTGAGAATGGGGAAGTGCTGTGTACATCCAACTGCAGCCAGGATGTAAGGAGCCACCAGGAACAGGGACTCAAACTAGTTTTAATGCAGCTGTCATAGGCAATGGAACTAAGCCATCAAACTGAGTATATAGTTCATGCAATATGGAGATAATGATCACAGAATCATGGGCTCATAGAATTATTAAGGTTGGAAAAGACTTCTAAGATTACCAACTCCAATCACCAGCCCATCTCCGCCATGCCCACTAAAACATGTCTCCAGCTGCCACATCTACAGGTTTCCTGAACACTTCCAGCGATGGTCACTCCACCGCTTCCCTGGGCAGCTTGTTCCAATGCCTCACCACTCTTTCTGGGAAGAATCTTTTCCTAATATCCAACCTATATTGTGGTGTAAGGTAGAATAGATAATGGCCTTGCACAAGAGAAGATTTAAGACTGCGTCTTACATCTGAGATTTAAGCTCTGGGGACAGGCATATGATTATGAGAACAGAACTATTGAAAAACTAGGATCTGCAGATATTTTTCTCTTTCCTTTAATTACTAGTCAGTGTTGTGTAATGCATTCAATATGAATCAGCAGGATCCTCAATCTCTGTGGAATTCTTAGCTCCAGAAATTATTTTCCCATCACTTAGCATCCTTGTTTTCCTGAGAGGGGAGTCAGCAAAATTGCTACCTTAGACTTCCAGAGGTCAGTTGGACTGTTTAGGACATTAGTAGGTAGAGTCACCTGGGAGATGATTCTGAAGGGCAAAGAGATCCCAGAAGGCTTGACATGGCTCAAGAAGGAAATCTTAAAGGTGCAGAAATAGGATGTCCCCATGTGCTATAAGATGAACTGGAGGGGAAGAAGACTGACACACCTGAACAAGGAACTTTTACTGAGGTTCCAGGAAAAAAAAAAAAGAATTTACATTCTCTGGAAGAAGGGGGAGGGAAAAGTATAAAGATGTTGCTAGGATATGCAGAGGGAAAATTAGGAAATTGAAAGCCGAGCTAGAACTTAATCTGGCCACCACTGTAAAAGACAATAAAAAATGTTTTTACAAATACATTAACAATGAAAATTATGCCAAAGAGAATCTTCCATCTTTGCTGGAAGCAGTGGGAAGCAACAGCACCAAGGATGAGGAAAAGGCTGAAGTTTTCAATGCCTTCTTTTCTTCTGTCTTTAGTAGTCAGACCAGTTATCCTCAGGGTACTCGGCCTCCTGAGCTGGAAGACGTGGATGGGGAACAGAATAAAATCCCCATAATTCACTAGTCAGTTACAAAATTAACATTGTGTGATGCACATTGACCAGTTTTTATCAATTTGTCATCATGAATATACTCTATTGTGGGCAGCTTGATGGGGATTATTGGTAATTCCTGTCCATGGCTATGTCCAGAGTATTCCCTGTTCATTATCTTGTAGTCATATTTATCTATTTCCATCAGTATATTGTTTAAATGAACTATTAGAACAGCATCTTCTACAACATTATTGTAACACTCCTGAAGAGGTTAGATTTTTTTTGTATGGTGAACTTCACATGAGGAAAAGAAATCTGTTAAAATGTAAAAAAGAGATAGTAACACAAACAAGTAAAAACTGGCCAAGGATGTTAAAAAGAAATGATTTTTTTTTAAGGAAACGACTTTTCCTTGGTGTTTCATTTGGCTGGATATATTTTTGACTGTATTCTTTTTCTCAATTCTAAAAGGAGAAAACATAAATAACATTATTATCTCAACAGAAATTAAAACCTCATAAGCAACTCACTATCCAGTGTTCCAATGAATGAAGCTGGTAAGACTCAGGAGTAAAGAGACAAAGGTCTGGTCTTCTACTAGTCTAGCAACTAGTATCTGAAAGAGATATAGAGAAGATTTGGTAAGGGACAGCTTTATCTGATGCAGCAGTTTTGGACCTCCATTAAAAGCTTTTGATGACTTACTGGGTTAAATGCTAAATCTTTGTCCAGTGTACCTTTTTTATCCCTATTTTCTTAAGGAAAATTTCAGCAGTGCTTCTTAAACAAACTTGGGTACCTAGGTTTTATCAGCAATAATGCAAACAATAACACATCTTCCATTAATGAACCAGACAAATTTTAATACCTAGGATAACTAAACTGTGAGCTGCAGCAACTACCAAGAACCAGTGAACTGGCACAGATTGCAGAATGTCCAGTCAGTATAAAAGCAGAGAAAACACAAAGTTAGCTAAAACTATTCATTAAAAGTAGGGGTTTTTTCATACACATACTTTATTCTCATTCAAAACAGATGGAATTCTGCTGCTGCCACAGCAAACATGAGACTAAATAAAGGAGCTTTCCCAGCTCATTGGTGTGTGGCATAAAATAATGTGAAATAGATTTTTTCTGTTTTGAAACAGTTGCTTTTTCTGCAGCAATGCTGAGCATCAGAGAAACCTGCAAGTAAAAACCAAGTACAGCATCCATCATGTCTGAAATTTCTTTCATTTCATGACATCTATTTGTCATTTTCTACAAAGTCTTGTTGAAGAAATGCATGTAAATATTGTCTTCTTCCCCTCTGTACTGCACTGCTTAAATGCAGTTAAAGAACTGGAAAACTGATATTGATAAAACTGGCTCCAGTTATCTACAGGGCATACAGATTTGAACTGGTCAGTGATTCGTGCTTAATCTGATTAAAGTTCAATCAGCCATGGTTTCTACCTCTTCCTCTTTCCTCCTCTACCCCAAATATTCAAAGGATGATAGCCTATTACTGTCAGTTTACCAGAGATGGATGCTGCAGGATGTTTCTCAGAGTTAGAAAAATGGTTAAAAATACTGTGTATATGGTCACGTAATACATAACAAAAGAAGGCAGAAGGCTTTACTAACATTGAAATGCAAGATAAAAAATAACATTCACATTTTTTTTTAGATATTAACCACTGAAGGTTCATCATGAATAGTGAATTGCAGTCTTTATTCTATAGGCTAAAAAATACTTCTGAAAAATCTCACAAGTTGTGCATGAATTCAGTGAAGAATTCCACAATATGTTCTGGGAAATGAATAAGGGGAAAAAATGACCAAATCTTTTTACGATATGTGTCAACGGTTTACGGGCGTTCGGCCCAGTTCCGTGACAAAGGGGACGGGGGACCCACGGGCCCACACCTCGGGAAAAGGTAAAAGGGGAAAAGGGTAAGGAGATGGCCCTGAGAGCAAAGAACAGTGGCAACAATCTGAGGAGAAACAAACTAATTTACTAAATAAGATATCGGAATGCAAAACAACACACTATAATACAATATAATTACAATTTAAGCTGAGAGAATGTCCCAAAATCAAGGTAGGCCTTACTCTACTACTGACGATAAGACGGCTGGAGAGCGAGGTGCTGCCAAGACGAGAGACGGGCGGAAAAGAGACGAGGTCCCATGATCTGCAAGTTTTTATACTGCGAGCTTTTATCTTTTCCCTCCGGCTGGAAAATGGTAACAGAGGAGAAAAGTACTGTGGGGAATGTAGTAGTCCTTCTCTTCTGAGAACCAGGTACATTCACTACATGATGTTATGATGTGGAATACCAACAACTGAAAATCACAAAACCATGACAATATGTAAGACAAACATTTAATGGAATAATGAAAGCACCACAGTAGCTGTTTTTATATGTCTGAAGGTGAACTGCATTTGTATTTAAAAATCAATTTCTAGCCCTATCTCAATTTTTAAAAGCACATTACTTTTATAGTGAAGAGCACAAACACTGAATAAACTAATAAGAACCTCTCAAGAAAGCTAATCAGTAAATAATATAAATTCTGTGGAATTATAAAAGGGATGTTTTTTATGGTACTGTAATTGAAAGCAAGTGGGTGTTTGATAACATTGTTTTTCAACGTTTATTGATAGTATGAGTCACCTTTTCAGTCATGATTTAACCCCTGTCAGAGTTACAGTCATTCTTGAAGGAAATACAAGGAAATGCAGCATTCTGAATTTGACGGCCAAGCTGTGTATATTTCATGTATTCTTCCTACTTTATCTTGTCAAACCACTTAAAACTTCAGAGGAAAAAAAACTGAATTGTCATCACTTCAAGTCAAAGTTATTACTTTTGCTTCCGTTGTTGTTAAACTTGTACCTGTTTCTCTTGGCTACTTGTTTTCATCCATTAATATTTTTTTTCATTTTGAAACAGCAAATGTGCTTGCACCATATTCTTTAGTAGATGGGAAAGGGCACTGAAGAAAGGTAAATCATTTCCAGAATGATTTAACCCAGTTGTCCTCAGCTTTCAGTGGATAATTTTCTTAAGAACTCACAAGAATACCTCAGAGTTACCTTGTAATTGAGGCAAGGAAGTGGAAAGTGACGTCACTTCAGCAGTAGAGCATATTTGGAGATGTTAGCTGAAGGATTGGGAGCTCAGTTGGTGTTTTCCTTGATCCCTTCAGCAGCAGGGAAAAATACTGAGAGGAGCAGAAAAACCCATCTGATCAACACGTGGTTAAGAAATTGGTGCCATCAAAGCATTTTATTTTTTTTTTTTTTCATGGAGCAGCTTATTCAGCACTAAGCCTGCTGGTAAATGATGGGGTCCACCTGTCTCCTCAGTGGAGAGGCGAGGTTCCTGAGGTTCCAGGAAAAAAAAAGTAAGAAGAAGAAAAAGTGGGCAGGCACTAAATGATGTCTTCCTACCTACTAAAGGGAACAGTGTTGTAACTGCAACAGATATTCGCAAAACATCTCTGTCAGAGACTTCACATGCTTGGCAGCTGAGTTTTATAAAGTAGCCCAAGAAAAGCATGCTAGAAGAAAGTCCTTACAAGAAAAATTTCCTTTGAGAGAGGTTAAGAAGAATCCAGAAGTCACTGTCCAGGTGTCATACGGCATGTTAGAAAAATGAAAACAAAGTCCCCAGAATTAAATGGGTTATTTCAGCCAATGCAAATCCACTGATTTTGAACGAGTTATGCCCATTTGTACCACTTTGTACGGGTTAAAAAATTGTGTCATGCAAATACAGATGAAATGCAAATACACAAGTGGAACTCAAGCAGTGGTAAACGCAGCTTAGGATATCTGATGGTGTTATTTCACTTTATGCCTTTTTAATTAAATATGGGAGAAATTACTAACTAGAATGCCATAAAATGAGCTGACTCTTGTACCCATAAATGTGTTATTTGAGGATGCTTTTTCATGGAAAGTGTCGTACTGCCTTTGATTATTAATATATACGAATATATATACTCATGTATATATACCTGCCTCCACCAGGTAAAGCATTCTGTTGCATCTTTCCAATGAAGATAAAAAAAGATCAGTATTGAGTCTGCAGGTCTCAATGCATTGAAGACGAACCCAGTTTTATGTACAGTTTTATATTAACTGCTAATCCCATCCTTTTCTCCATTTTCAGGCTGCATTTTTGTAACAGCTGTTGTATCAGACAGCTTGACAGACTAATTTGAAAATCTCTGGACCTAAAAAACACATCTACATTTCAGTTAAATATCCATTCTTACATCTAAGGAATGTAGCAGAGATGTCTGTATTTGGGACAGCTCAGACACAATATATCGCACATGATTTCCTCACCATTCTTTTTCTAAATTCCTCCCATAAGAAGGAGAAATCATTTACACTGAAATTGTGGTAATGTATTGCAAAGCAAGTTAGCTCTCCAGGGATGAAAATGCTATTGATATTCAATTCATATATCCTCGACCATATAGGCTAGGCTTTTTATCAGTTGAAAAAAGGAAGGGAATTAGAGGAAATTTACTGACTGGTCTTCTTCTTTCCCGAAACACCCACATACACTCAAATGGAAGGAGGGAAGGAGGGAGGGAAGGAGGGAAAGAAGGAGAGAGGGAGGGAGGGA
>NC_034438.1:67274843-67313738 GCF_002078875.1 Numida meleagris
GGAGAGGAGAGGAGAGGAGAGGAGAGGAGAGGAGAGGAGAGGAAGAAATGTTGCGTGGTTTGAAACTAGAAGACGAAAGAAAAAGAGATTCAGTACCTTCAGGTGGTAAAGTGCAAGATGTAGCTTGCTGAAAGAAGTTCAGAATAAAGCCAATACTACATTTGTTGTAATTCAAAACTATATCATGATCTATTTTTTGGTGGTGGTGGTGGTTTTTGTTCTAATTCAACTACTGAAATTACTGAGGGACATTTTCTCTCCGTCTTTCCCTCCCTCCATGAAAGCTTGCAACGTGAATTCCTGATGAAGTCATCTGGGCACCTTCTAATCTAATAAAAAGATGTAACACAAAGCTAGTAAATACATGCTTTTGTGCCTGACACATGTCATGACACTGAAGTAAATAGATTTAAAGCTCTAGCACTACGGACAATAAGATTAGAAAGCCATTAGTATCCGTGAGCATTACAGCACTGGGCACCAAAAAGCTGTTATGGAGAAATTTCTTGAACAGATAAAAACATATTGATATCATCCTTCTTCCATATTCAGTAAAACATTTTATTTTGAGCCCTGTTGCTTCTATGCTATATCTTTGTCTAACAAAAGCAATAATGGAAAACTTTCCAGATTTCTGCTTTCTTCAAGGAACAATAAGGACAAAGAAACTCCTCTACTTCAGTGGCACCGTATAACTGCTGTAATGCAGTTCAGTTTTAAACAAACAAGTACCATTATTAACCAAAGCTCCTTTTTAGCTAGTAGTCATTTGTCTCCCTTCCCTCACTATTCTTATCTTTTCCTGTCTTTCAAAGATCTGAGTGTGGTGCCTGATAGTACTATTTCATTAACGGAAGAGAAGGTGCAAGTGTAATTCTAAACTGGTGTCAAGTAATCTCACTTTGCTGAGGTGAGATGTCTGAATGTATTGTAGGTAGAAATCAAGCCCAGTTGTGAGAAGAGAAAAAATGTAGAAAGACATGATGCTGTATAATTGTTCATGTTCATAACCCTTTACAAGAACACCTATTTGTCAGTATTGCCAACAGCCACAAGAAGAGTTCAGGGAATAGTTCTCCGGGAGCACAGTACTAAGTGCAAACTATTTTGCCTCTAATACTAACAGTTCAAATGTTTTTTCAGATATCTCTGATATAACAGAGGAATTATCCAGACCAAAAAGTATTGTCCACTTGCACTACTGAAAACTGCTGGTTTACCTTCCACCCAGCATCAGATATTGTGAGAGGCTGTAACAAGGAACACAGTCTGTTTTTAGCCAAGCAGTAAAGCAGTAGGAATGTGTGTGTCTCGGTGGTATCTGCAATCACTGTCTACGTAAGTGAATTATTAGAAAGGCACAAAAGTACAATTGTCTTTTCTTCCCATATAAAAGGCATAAGCATTAAAAGTAATCCAGAAGGTCTTTGCAGAATACAGTGTGGTGCTATGCAGAAGTCAGCTGTACTTATCTTATTTCTGTGCTACTACAGGGCTGTCATCAGGTATGACCAGCCCCTATGTTCTCACACATATTTGAAAATTATCAAAACATTTATTTCATATTAATTTCCAGCACTTCCATGCTATTACCCTTGGAAAAACTGCAATATTGGACATACTGTACTTTGTGTCAGCACCTTATGCAGCAGGAGATGCAATGAAAAGCTTTAAAATTACAAATTTATAAAGCAATACATCTTAACTTGTATGGCTTTGCAAAACTGCGAACAAAGCAGAGACATAAAATGCTAAATACTATGTAGATACCATGAAGTATTCATTTTTGAATAAAAGAATTTACTCCATTGGTGAGTCTTAATTGAATTGAACATTTTTGGAAGACTCCTCATAGATGTCTTCTGGGACTCCATTATACCAAATTACTCATTTTTAGTACTGACAGAGGGCTGCAATCTAACTAAACTATCTGTTCCATAATATGTACAAGTTGTAAAGAGCAGCTTAATTTCATTTACAATAATTAAAATAGATAGTATGCTTTCAAAGTGTATTATGTTTACAGTACATTTTTAGGTTTTATATATATAACTGGTGCAAATCAGAGGCATTCATTGGATTAAGAGGATTCACTCTGCATTTATATTTGTGTATTTGTGTACAAGAGAATGGACTCAATCCAAGCAAGAAAGTTACGTCATTTAAAAGAAATGTTTGTCTGTATCAATGACAAACTGTTAAACTTTGCAAGAGCATTTTTTTCTTTTCATTATCAAGACAAGTTCAGATCTTGCAAATAATTTTGTGGAGTCATTTTCTACGTGAATGATATAAATGAGAACTTTATTTAAGCTTGCAGTGATGCCTGAGATGTTCAATTTTAAATACATTTAGCTTTGCTATTCCATTTATTTTCCTTCAAAATAACTCTCTTTGCTTTGCATCAAAGATGCTGATGGAGTCCCTTTTTTTTTTTTTCCATGAGCCCTGAGGAGTTCCTCTGGCCTTGTGAATTGTGCTGCCTCAGTGTATGGGGAAGAATTGAACTTGGCTACTCTTGGCTGTGGATTTAAAAGGAGGTGGATACATTCACAGCTTTTGCAAGCAATGATAGCATCTTCATGACTCATGACTCGTAATGTACTGTGCCCTACTGACTTTCTCTTCTCAAACTTTCCATCACTTTATTTGTTTAAAAATAAAACATTGAAGTTGAAGGGCGTATTAGTGCAATCAGTAACGCATGCAGGAGACAAGACAGCCTGAGTTCAGGCATCAGAGGTGATCACTTGAGGCTGCAGATTCTGGGAAAAATTCCTGTAATACTCAGTCACAATTATATAAGAAAACACAGTAGTCAGTAAAGGTGTCTACTAATCCTGCAGATGTAATCATATCTCAGAGAGAATTCATAGAATCATAGAATCATAGGATGATTCTGATCATCCTATTGGATAACCCATCCACTTGGATTGGAAGGGGCCTTTAAGATCACCTAGTTCCAACCCCTTGCTATAGGCAGGGTCTCCTCCCTCTAGGCCAGGTTGCTCACAGCCCCATCCAGCCTGGCCTTGAACACTTCCAGGGAGGGGGCATCCACAACCTCACTGGACAACCTGTTCCAGTGTCTCACCACCCTCACAGTAAAGAATTTCTTCCTAATATCTTGTCTAAATCGACCCTCTTCCAGTTTAAAGCCATTTCCCCTTCGCCTGTCGCTACACATCCTTATAAAAAGTCCCTTCCCAGCTTTTCTGTGGGCCCCTTTCAGGTACTGGAAGGCTGCTATAAGGTCTCATCAGAGCCTTTTCTTCTCCTGGATGAACAGCCCCAGTTCTCTCAGCCTGTCCCCATAGGGAAGGTGTTCCTGCCCTTTGGTCATCTTTGTGGCCCTCCTCCAAACCTGCTCCGACAGCTCCATGTCCTTCTTATGTCAAAGCTCCAGAACTGGATGCAGTACTCCAGGTGGGGTCTCACAAGAGCAGAACAGAGAGGCAGAATCTTCTCCCTCATCCTGCTGGTCACGCTTCTCTTGATGCAACCCAGGATACAGTTGGCCTTCTGGGCTGCAAGCGCACATTGCCAGCTTGTGTTGAATCTTTCGTCAGCTGACATCTGTCTGGTTTTTGTTTTGTCTTTTGTGTTGTGATTGGGATGAAGTTTTTTGGTAGGAATGGGGTTTTTGTTTGTCTGGTTGGTTTTGGTTTGGTGGTAGGTTTATATTGCAGGTTTTTACATTTCATAAAGACAAGAAATCTTTCTTTCATTCTTTAAGTATTTCTCTCTTCATCCCTCCCTGCCTCCCTTCCTTCCTTCCTTCCTTCCTTTCTTTTTTTCCCTTGGTTTTCTTAAGTTATAGATATAAGCCTGGATTCTAAAGATTCATGAACCCTAGAAATTCAGATAGCTAAACAAGTCTGACAACATTACTGGTCTGTCAGATTCTTAATGTTTATGGATTAGGATTTTATTAAACCTACCACAAATCTAGTTTATATTGGGAACCTTTCACACTTGTTTTTATTCTTCACTTCCTATACAGTTTATGGTGAAAAAGGCTTTCGAATTAACATTTGTTCTTTACTTAGTGCTGAAGCCCCATCTGTACTTAGATTCATAGGCACAAGAAAATCCTAAAACCACATGCAAAGCAAAGATTTTACTGAAATTGAGAAAAGTCACTGGCAACTGTGTCTATATAATGCACAGATCTGTCTTCATGCTTCTGGAAAATACTATGGGCATCTGCAGATCCCAGTTTCTGACAGCTGTGTCATATCACCTGCTACGTACTGGGAGGTAAACACCTTTTTAACTACATGCTGAGAAAGATCAGAAGATCAGTAAAAAGTACTAAAAAAAAGAAAGGAAGAAATAGGGAGGTGGGTAGAGGATAAAATTATAGCTTAATCAAGAGACAGGAACATCCTGTGGAGGCTTGCTTACAGCATGCAGATATACAATAAAGCCTGACCAGCGGGTAGTTATAATCAGGTAGTATCATGATGCTTTAGAGAAAAAGTTCAACCCACCCCTCGTGAAAAGGCAATGAGTGTGAAATGATTTGCATTGCAAAAATAGGTGCAGATGTAGATGTTTCCAAAGCTTCAGTAAATCCGTCTGCATAAACAGCTGCGTGGATCTTATTTTTCTAAAATGGGATAATCTTTGATTCATCCCCATTAAGCTGAGTAACAGGCAGGGTAAGTAAGGTAATTTACTTGCATATACTCTGCAAGATCAACACACATCTATTATTTTATAACCCACTTCTTCCTGCAGTTTGAATGAGTCATTATAAAATAACCTTGGACTGTTATATAAGCAGTGTAGCACTGGTTTATCGAGTTTAATGTTTTATTTCACCAAGGCTGTGATCCAACGCCCACAAATATCAAGTGACGTTTCTCCATTGATCTCAGTGGGTAGCTGATGAGCATGAGTAAGTCTGAAAGGAGCAAAAAAATGTATTCAGTCCTCCACTTCTCATAAAATGTTTCAGTTTTCTTATTAGATGTATTTATGTTCAAATTTTGCTCCAGTTGGTCCATTATGGGGAAATGAGTTCCAAAGGACCAACAGCATAAATATCACTTTATTGCTGTCTTCTCGGCAACAACCTCTCTTTTCCCATTTCTAATTTTCAGCCTTTTCTCCTTAATGCCCTAGGAGAAAGGAAAGATTTTTAAGTTATTTTACTTAATAGTTTTGTTAGGTCTTTTTCTAGACCTCTTTTTGCCTGATAGCTATATGCTTTACATTTTTTTCTACTTTCTGTTTTACTTACAACTATTCAGCACAACTTTTAAATGATTTTATTTTCATATAATTTTAAAACATCTGATTGTAACTTGTATTCTCAGTTTCTTTCTTTGTTTCCTTACTTTACATCTTCAACCTCTGTGAATTTTCAAGGAACTGCTCTTTTACTCTCATGGATTATCACCAGCAATTTTCCCTTTTTCTTAATGGAGATATAGCAAAACTGCAGACCTGCTGTGTCAGTTTAAAATGGAAATCTGATATACTCTGTGAATCAGTATGCCTACAAATGCTAAAGCTGTAATTCAATGGTCCTGGACTTCTTTATATACCCAGCAGTAAAAAAAAAATCCATCTAGGGCAAAGATGCTTGGCTGATGGAAGGGATGTCACATAAGATTAATGCAGGACTAACCAACTTCCTGTTGGAAAAGTATCTTGCATTTAGTACTGGTCTTAGGGAAAAATTTGCTGCTTCAACAGAGAAGCAGACAGTCTTTAGAGTGCACAGTGCTAAAAAGACACTTTTACTGTACCACAGCAGAGGAAACCTACACATCGGATGCTGAGCATGGAGATTTGACACACTGCATACCAAACCACTGGAGCAGTTTGCTTCTTTAAAAATCAAGACCATACTATGTATTCATAAAATTAACACCTAGTGGGCTGGTAAACAACTAGAGAGGAACTGGATTCTTGTAACTCAGTGGTGTCTTCACTATAGGAAATAACATGTTTTCCAAGTGCAAGGTCCTTCACTTGGGCTGTGGCAATCCCAAGCACAAATACAGGTTGGGTGGAGAATGGCTTGAGAGGAGCCCTGAGGAGAAGGGTTTGGAGGAGATGACTGATGAAAGATTCAATATGAGCTGGTAGTGTGCGTTTGCAGCCCAGAAGGCCAACTGGAACCTGGGTTGCATCAAGAGAAGCATGACTAGCAGGTCAAGAGAGGTGATTCTGCCTCTCTGCTCTGCTCTTGTGAGACCCCTTCAGTTCTGGAGCCTCCAACACAAGAAGGACATGGAGCTGCTGGAACAGTTATTTCTTCAATATTTTTCTTCTGAGTAGGAAACGAGTTCAAAAATATCCAGATAGAAGAAGCCATTTCCTTAAGATTTTATGGAATATGTCAGAAAAGTACAAACAAAATACAGGATCTGCACTTCAGGGAATCTAAGGATAATTTCCTGCTCTAAATCTTCCAGAGGTTGGACCGAAAAAAAACCTCAGTTGCTGAATTTTGCAGTTCTGATTGACTTGAAAAACAATGTGGTCTATGAAATTTCCTGGAGAAGATATCCATTTAAATAAAACATTGACATTTCAATACAAGGAGCTAGGAGAGGAGAAATTCCATTTGTAAGAAAGACACTGTTTTCACTGACTCTTTCACTTACTGTGTTGTTTTTTTTTTAATTTGTTTTTGAAAGTGTTAGATCTAAATCTGTACTGCTAGGGAAAATTTCTCTCCAAAGTTTAACTGTGTGATTTGCAAGAAGTCAGACTTGAATACTGAAATGCTATCTTGAAAATAAAGTAAAATAAAAGAAAAGAAGAAGCAGAAGCCTGATTTGCTGAAGCCTTTAATCAACAGTAAAGCCATTATTGTGGCACAGATGCTAGAAAAAAAGTAATGAACAAACATAAAATAATGAATTTACTATTAATTCTTACTCTTACGAATTTACTATTATTCTGAAAATAATTGCAGTCAGCAATCAAAGGAGAAGTGATCTACTGGAGAGAAAAATCCAGTATACACAAACAGCATACAGAAGGGACAGGGCATGGATTAAAATGACTGCACTCAAGTGTCTTTTTTGGCAGACTTTTCTTTTCAATCCATTGTTCCAGTACTGAGTTAATAAAACTCCACCTCCTAAACAATATGGTAAAGTTGTGACTCAGCTGACAAAGATTCTTTCAATATTTTCAGGTATTTCAAGATATATGTTGGTGCCTTATACACAGACTTCCACAAGGAAGAGCTCTGCAAAACACTTGCCAAAGTGTCAATACACAGGCTACTATTTTGATAATATGGGAATTTATTCTGTGAAAAATAGTTGGTTTACAGCTGCAGATCTGACCTGCAAACCCTTCTTGCTGACCTGAAATTTCCACAAACTCCCCACCTGGTTCTCCTGCAATAGCCATAGATTACTCTAGCATGGAAGCTACAGAAAACAGGAGACAAGTTGCTGGATTTGAAGTTGTTCATATACATCATTGCAGTAGGACTGAGCACTGACAATTCATTCAATGAAAGTGCAAACACTGATGACTCCAAAGAATTAGGTCTATATTTTTGTCAGCTCCTGATCCTGTATGCTAATGAGATGTACCTTTTAAATAAAGAAAAGCATAACAAACCCAAAGATAATCTAGTATTTGGGAATCTCTCCTTATTACTCAGAATGAATGAGAAGCTCTAACTTGAGATGTCCCAAAACATCTAAACAATGCAACAGAACCAAAGTTTCGTATACATACTTCTCTTCTAGATGTGGGACCCAAGAAATCTAAATAAGAATGCTGGAAAAAGTATGGACTTGAAAAGGAGAAGAAGAGCTCTGTGCTTGCTTGAATTTTGATTAACAGTGAACTGTGTTCATGATTAGGTTTTTTATGATTTTTCTTTCTGGAAATGTGGACTGAGCTACATAATTGCTTAGAAATACTCACTAACTTTACATTGGTAAATATATACGTTGTTGATTATGCTGACCAAAATCCCATCCTGAATGACCTGAAAATTACAGGTATTCAAGCTAGTTAGCAGCAACTCTGACTTAGTCATCAAATACATTTGCAGGGTTTTGATTATCAAGAAGGTAAGTATTCTAAATTCGTACCATTTTTCTCTGAATCTCAGCCTATTAGAGCCTTGACTAATGAAGATATATTATAATTATCCCGGAAATAAGGAAGAATATACACCACACCTGATTCAAACTCCTTTGGCTGAAACAAGGAGTTGCTCAGAAATTAATACGTTCTGCACTTCAGAAAGAGCATGACTACACAGCATCATCTTTTGCTTTTCATTTGTGTATCTAATAAGTAGGTGAGTTTATTGACCCGTAAGAAATGTCACCCTCCTGAGTTTCATGTAAAGGGTAAAGAGCAAGTCCGTAGCTATGTAATTAATTAACAATTGTGTAAGCAATAAAAACATAATTAGAAGTTATTAATATGTTAAAAAGTGTACGGATTTTTTTGCATCTAATTAACATTTGCCAAGACTGTCTACAGAAAATTTAATATCAATTAATAAAAATATAGACATTTAGTTAGATACTCTATTAGTTGTCACAATTATGAACTCGATATTGTAGGCTTTTTAAACTGCAATTAAGTTCTAAATATTCTCTACAATTTTTATGTGTTGAAAATCTCATTATATTTGTATCTTGTAATTTTAATTAAGTTACACATCATCTTTCCTATTTTAGATTCCACATCATCCTTCCTACCGAGTCTCAATAAATGTTCCCCTAACTGTCAGTTGATGCTCAATTGATATGACTATCATAAAACTGCAGACATTCATTTCCCTTAACAAACTCTGAACCGCTAATGTCTTCTCTATTTTCTGCATGTGAGCTTCACAGCTTGCTGACTATTATCTATTCAAGGCCTCTTCTTTGTTAACAGCTGCTTGAGGACCTAATTCCTAAATTTTCTGAGTGACAAAGTCAGCCTTTCAGACCCATGTAATTGTGTACGTGTGAAGATCAATGTCCTCGAGAACAAGCATGTGCTAGAACTGGTGCTGTCTGTCTGGAGAAGCACTGCTGCATTTCATAAATACCTGCAGGAGGTCTGGCCCACAACTTCCTTTAACAGAGCAAATAAACAGAAACATCCTGCAAAATTATGCTAAATTTGATAATCTCTTACTTGTTTATTCTTCTCACCCAGCTGCTCCTGTAGCTTCTTTCCTCACTTGCCAGGATTTCCTCCTGTCTGTTCCCTTGCCATGTCACTGCTCTTGCCTAAGTTTCTTTTTTTTCTGCTGTTAACTTCAGCAAACCAGGTTCAGAAGCTCCTCTGGAAGAAGATGACTTTGCCCAAAGCAATTAAAGTTCTCTAGCTTCCCCACTGTTCCAGCCTATGAAAGCATAGTACAGGCAGACGTGTACAAGACCAGCACAGACCTGAGAAAATATCCTAGCTTTGCCTCATTAGTTTCCTAATTGTACAAGCAACAGAAAACCAAACGGTTTTCCCCTTCATTCCCAATGTACAGGAACCCTAGGTTTGGAGCAAGTAATTCAATTCCTATATTTAATGGTTGTTAAGTGATTTGGTAGTAGTTTTAGCTTTCTAAGTTTTAGGCTATGTATGTCTGCCTTCCAAAATGTGCAAACATGGACTCTCGCTAGGCTTCCTCTTGCTGGAAGGCAATGTAGTCCTTTAGCACACCAACCTCAGAAGTAGACGTGGGCAGGAAGCAACTCTTTTCTGTCAGCTCTTGGCTACAGAATCCCTGTGAAGTAATTGTTAAAGCTATTAAAACTGATCAAAGAATCTTGATGTCATGGTGAAATTGTCTTTTACTTGCCTTCCAAGATGCACCCCTGTGAGGGTAACACAGGGTAAGAAGTGAAGAAGTTCAGGATTTTAAAGTAGCTTCTTTTTTTCCTGTTGAAATCTTGCTAGACTTTTCATCTGGTGAAGATACAATCAAGAGTAATAGAAGTGTAACAGACTTCCATATTCCTTTTCCAGTTCTGCCCACTGGTGCATCTGTTGAGTTTCATTGTAGGAAAGACCACACTTCATAGAATGCATAGAGATTCCTTTCATATACTACTTTATACCAGACAGTCTTCTACAGCTCACTCTTGGGAAAGCAAGAGCACGGTATGAAGTGTGGAGACCTCTTGCTGTGAAAACCAGCACCCTAACATAGCCTGCATCCATTCGTTATGTTTGGCCATAGGAGTGGCTGTGATCACGTTAACATACACGAAAATAAAAAGGTTGAAATAGGTCATCCTGTGGTTTTGCAGGGCTTCAGCCAAGGTCAGGTCTAAGATATTTCCTGACCTAGTCATAAGGAGCAGTTCTTTCCTTTACTTTAGCTGATTCCTCTTTATCTCTGATGTTAATCTAATCTCCGTTTTTCCTGTATCAGATAAAAATATTTACCCATGACATTTACAAGTTCTGGACACCTGTATTATTATAAATTAAACTGTAACTTAAAGCTCAACAAATTCCCAAACTTCTGACAGCTGGCTATATTGTGTTAGTACCTCAGTACTTCTTCGGCAATAGGATTCTTATAAGAAACTATCAAATCATAGTAGCAGCTATAAATGAGAGAGTGATTTAAGAGGAAAATAAAGAAAAGGAATGGCAACATAAAACAAGAAAACAAAAAAAAAAAATACAGACAGAAAATTCACCACAAACTTCCCCAAGGAATGAACAGAGATGTACGAATATACCAAACCTGTTCAGGTAATTCCAGTGGTAATATCACAGAACCATAGAGTTTAGAAGGGATCTCTGGAGATTACGCAGTCCAACACCCCTTCTAAAGCAGGTTGCCTGCAATAGGTTGCACAGGAAACTGTCCAGGCAGGTTTTGAGTATCTCCAGAGAAAGAGACTCCACAGCCTCTCCGGGCAGCCTGTCCCAGTACTCTGTCACCCTCACATTAGATAAGTTCTTCCTCATATTTGTATGGAATTTCCCATGTTCAAGCTTGTGCCCACTGCTCCTTGCTCTGTCACTGTGCACCACTATGTAGAGCTTGGACCCATCCACTTGACACTCACCCTTTGGATACTTATGAGTGTTGGTAAGATCCCCCCACAGTCTCCTCCAGGCTGAACAGCCCCAGCTCTCTCAGCCTTTCCTCGTAAGGGAGATGCACCCGGCACCTGTTCATCCTTGTGGCCCTGCGCTGGACTCTCTCCAGCAGATCCTCGTCTTTCTTGAACCAAGGAACCCAGACATAGACACAGTCCTCCAGGTATGGCCTCACCAGGGAAGAGGGGGAGGATCTCCTCCCTCAACCCGCTGAAATCTCTCTTTTTTTTTTTTTAGTAGTAGTAGTAGTAGTATCATTATCATTTTTTGTTGTTATTGTTGGAAAAATAATTTAGAAAAGCAGCAGGAAATTAAAAAAAAAAAATAGATCTACATGGCCTCCCACCACCACATATACACAGTGTGTGTCACAGAAGCTGATAGATACTATCGAGTTTTCCCATGCATTAATGTTAGGGGTTTTTTTTTGTTTGTGTTTTCTTATGAGAAGCAGGTATCCATGTAATGTATAAGTAAGGAGAAAAGTTTTCCTCTCATGTGATAAAATTTGTAGTCATCCTGTGAGCAGCATCTACAATAAGTAAGTAAGCAGAAACAAAATGGATTTATTACATATTGATGCTGAGTATGTATCAAAGCAATGAATATAGAGAGCTCAGCTTTAGCAGGCACAAGATTTCCTGTAAGCTATTCTGTCACATAAAGATAAAAACCATAATTATTACCTTTATCTTAGATCTATCACTCAGTCAGCAGTTTCACACAGAAGCTGAACACAGAAACGGAAACCTCCATTTTTACTCTTGAATGGTTTGATTTTCACTGTGGGAATGAGGAAGAGGTATAGGAGCAATTTTTAAAAAGGTAATCGTTCTATCCTTTGTATTTTTATCAGCCTGAAAGGGCCTCTTCACAGACAGCATAGGCACAGTTCTTAGCAAACCAAACATTCCTAAGTTGTAAATGAGCAACTACCCTATTCCTTCATTTCAAATCTGCTCATTAGCACTGTATTAATCAATACGTATTTGGAAATTGTTATGATCACTGCTCACAGATCATGGCATCAGTTGCAGCTGCAGCACTGCTGAAAGTATTACCATGGTTCTAACAACAAAGAAATTGTAATAATAGGCCATCCATCACTGTGCGTCCTTTAGCTATTTGCATTAGGGAACAAATCATGTGCATACAGACCTTACAAGGGTAAGCATTACAGAAGTTAAAACCAGCCAGACTTTCCTTCCTAATCATCTTCTTCCATTTATTTCAAAAGTCTCTCTCTTATTCTGTCTACTTATTCTCTCAGTCCTCTACAAAGGGTGAAACAGCAACATGCAGATCCAGAGGCATACGACATTCTTACTCAGAAGATACTGTCACTGCTATTGCATTCCTGCGTATCTGAGTGAGGACGTCAAAGCAAATGCACACACAGATCCCAGGTGCTTAAAATACTCATGTTTTAACTATACTTTGATCTGGGTAGTGTGCATGAAGTACAGCCAAAATCACATACAAAGAAGCCTGAAGTCCTGACTACAGCCAATAATTATCGATAGGTTTTTAGAATGACTTGATTTCACCAATCCAGACCTTTTGATCCATTTAAATGCTTATAAATGCTGCCAGGCAGGAACTTCTGATTCATTTCCTCCTTCAGATAGCACTGGCACAGTAAATGTGAAATTTTTGTAATAGGCAGCTTTGCCTGTCAGAATTTAAACATGCAACATAATTTGATTCAAAATCTGCACAAGAAAACAAGTGTCCTTGTTCGTGTGATTACGTATTGCAGAATATTATCACATCCTTACACTGTAGTGGTAACTAAGGGTTATGGCCACATCCCACTGTGATGTACAGCCCTGTAATCATGAGTGCTACAGGGTCTGCTCCAAGATGTTTCCGGGCTAATTTATATGTTCAGCTAGGTTATTCTGATTTATTTATGTCCTGTTTTTTGTTATCCTGATTCAGTGGTAGGATTTGCAGTCTCTTTTACACTGAACAATTGTAAACAGGAATACACGATTGTTTCCTACGCATAACGAATTAGAAACTGGAGTGAAATCAAAATGTCACCAAAGAATCTGAAAGGCTTCTGCTTCTGCTTAGGCACACAATATTGAAAAGAAATATGTTTCAACTCTCTTTTGTTTGAAAAGATAAAATACAAATGTTTCCAAGAAAGTTAGATGTAAGAGTTAGATATCTAAAGTGAGAAAGGGCAGGAGCCAAAGCCTGGAGAAATTAATGGGAAACTTTTTAGTTTCTTTCATATACTTTGGACTTGGCCTCAAATGAACTAAATTCATTTAAGGACATTTCTAGAAAATAGAGGTTGATTAGGTAGAATGAGGGCTTAGCAGAGTCAGATCCCATAAATTTTGCTCTAAGACTGGAAAGATGTGGAGAACGGAAGTGAGATTTTTTTGTATGTGGATGTGATGGAAGAGAAAAATGGAGACTGGTTGAAGGCTGGCTAAAGGACTGATGAAGCTTCATAAATGCTACATGCCTTCCAGGAATGTGATAATTGAAACATCAGAATTCTTGAAAAGAAATTGAAAACAACAGGACTGCCTTCCAGGACTGGAAAGCATGTGCAGCCTAATCTAACAAGGGAGCTCAGAGCACCACATTTGCTGATTTATAGAAGAAAAATCAAAACCAACACGTGTGTATATATATATATATATATAAATGTATGTAAACATGCTTCTGTAGAGCTAATTAACAGTACCTAAAAAAGATAGTGATCTTCCTATCTAAATAACGTCCAAAGGCATCACTTGTACATTGCAGTGTTGTTAATAAAGCACTGCATTTTTTAATTCTTAGAAAAAAAATGTTTCCATGGAAATGCTTTTTAGACGAAATTTATTGATTTGACCACAGCTGTAAATTTTCTCTTCCAATACTATAAATTTCTTCCAACTGTTTAATGGTTTATAACTGTAATTATTCTTGTGTGCCAACATTAAACTTTTAAAAGTTTGATTTGGTGACTATTCGGAGAAACTCATCTTTTTTACAGCCTCATAAATAGTTCTTTGATGAAATGAACAGAGGCTCATCATCTGCCCGAGGTGAATACAAATGACAGCGCGTAGTCTCTCACTCGCAAAAAGGGAGCAAATGCTTTTTGCTCAGTTGATACTAAGCACGATGGTGGTGAACAGTGACACATGACTAGATGGATAAACACAATGCACTTGAGTATCATCACCAGTTACTAGGGAAGGCATCAGCCAGGGAGTCAAAGATGACTTAGAAAAAAAAAGGTGGCCAAGAAGACAGCCTTGACATCATTGTCTCTCCCTGACATTATTACCAATGATGTGGACATATCTCAGGACATGTAATCCTGTAATGGTCATGAGCTATGAAACTCCTATCATGTACAAAATAAAAACTGCAATTCTTGTTGAGACTGGAGAAATTGATATAGGTTTAATGGTTCAGGTAGATTACCCCCACTGCATTTATATACATACATACATACATACATACACGCGTACACAATTACGTAATTCCCAAATGGTCCTATTGTGTTAAAAGCTGCATGTGGCAATCACTTCTCAGAAAGCCTCTAAAAATATTCAAGGAGTAGAAGGACAAAAGAGTAAAACTTAAAGTGCTTAGAATTTGTTGAGGTAACACAGTAGGATATGTTATTTTTGTTATTAATGTACTACAAAATTTCAAGTGCAATGGCTATCAGAAATCATAAAAGGTAGACATAAAATTGTCACAGCATTTTAGTCTGAATGTTAAAAGCTCTGAAGTCACTAGAAGTATGCTTTCCAAACTCCCTTTGTATGCTGTTTTCTGAACATTTCATCAGAAAATAAACAAAAAACGGAGTGTAAGTATCCCTTCTTGCATGTGATACCAGACAGTCAAGATTTTAGCCTGAGTAATGTATGTCATTATCCAAAACTCTCTTTTTATTACCTTTTACCTGTGGAGGTTATCCACAAATAATATTTTAAATGCTCTCTTATTAATATTCTCTCTGCAGTCTGTTTTAAGTCAGAGGTCAAGCAGGCATAAGGGAAGATGAAAGAGGTGTCTGCATGCCTGAAAGGAAAATGAAGGCAGTACCTCAGTCACAAGTGTGAAACCCATACAACGACTGCTCCAAAAGTAATGCGTCCTGTTTTATGATGTTGGCCCACAATGTCAAAGGCAGATGTTGGTGTTATAGGAGCAGAGGATGAACCTTCCCACCAATATCCCATTATGTTTTGTTGCCACACAACAGGTGGCAGTAGAGGGGCAGTCTGACAGGATGGTGCCTGACACAGAAGTGTGAATGAAGTAAAAGGGTGTCACTGAATTCCTCTATGCAGAAAAAAATGGCACCACTGACATTTATCGATGCTTACTAACTACAGAGATCAAACAATGGTTGTGAGCACAGTGAGGTGGTGAGTGCTGCGTTTCAGCAGAGGCAACGGCAACAGTGGCCACTTTCACTTGTGCAGATTGTTATGAGCGTGGCATGCAGATTCTTCTTCATCACTGATGAAAATGCATAGCTAAGGATGGTGACTATGTTGAAAAACAGTGTTTTGTAGCTGAGAATTTACTCAATTATATGGTGTTATGCTCTTTGTATCTGTTGTAGCTTCCAGAGCAATAAATAGGAGGCATTACTTTCAGAGCAACCTACATATTAGTGGAAGTTAGTAGAAGTCAGCTAACTTATACGAGTGCTAAATCTGATTGTCTTTACAGCTTATCAGACTTAAAAATTTCTAAGAAAAAGTAAATAATAATATGCCTGTGTTAGAAAAAAAGCTCAGGCAGTGCAAGAAGCTGTACCCATTCCACTTCCTCTGTCAAACTCTAAGGAACGTAACATATCTGCAAGTTTAAATCAAATAGCTGATTCTCACAACCACATCAGTTTTGTGCTCTCAGTTTGAATCAAAATTACTGAACCATTTGACTAGTTCGGCTCACCTCTCCACTCAGCCATAATGCTTACAAGAAAAAATTAAGAAACTAAACCAGACATGGAGCAAAATACTCTGTTAGCACCTGAGAATGGCTACAAGATTCTAGATAAAGATACCTCTACGTCAGCAGCTGGAATTTATCCTCATTAACTACTGTTCAATTCCTCTACATGGGTGTACACATTAGTATCACAGCATTTCAGTAACAACTCTAAAAACACAGGCTGCAACTGATACATTAGAAGTTCTACTGTGATTCACGTTTTTTGTCTGTGGAAATAAAAAATTAGGAGAAGGGGATACATCCTCCTCTGAAAGAACCTCCTAGCGCATATTAAACTTCAGTCATTTCATTATCACTTTGAGCATTTACATCAGTTCCAGCTGTCAACTATAGCAGCAAAACAAAGCACACAGTAATTCTTACTCAGCTGGGGAGCCTGGTGTGTCATTCTGTGGGATTTTGCAAGCCGTAGAAATGAGACATACTCTGTTAGACAGCAGTGATTCAAACAAGGAATGAAGACCACAACTTCTACAAGTGGTTTCCATTTAAAATGTGGCCTTGTGACATTGATAGTGTCTTTCTGAGTGATTTATTAGGCAGATAAGGCAATCAGAAAGAAAGAACAAGGGAGAAAGGGAAAAAAGACATAGTGTTTTGATTAAAGGCATTCTGTAAGTGAGAAGTGTTTTGAATTAATTTAATTATTATTTAACTTAGGAATAAGCAGCAGTAAAAGAGACTCAAACAAGAAATACAGAGAGAGGGCTTGATCACACTCCACACAAAATTAATGAAATCCAGTACTCTGTAATTCTTGTTAATTGTAGCATTTTCATTTCGAAGAAACAGGAACAACCGGGTTCTGTTGCTCACACTACAGGAACAGCCTAATCTTTCTGGAGTCTCTGATTCTTTCACATTTCTGATATTTTCCTAACTGCTCCATCTGAGGGTGCTCCTCCAGACTAATTCACACTATATTCCTGCCCATTATTGCCTGTATTTGTTAATGTGCTTGTCTCTTAGCAAGAGCAAGGGCATTCTTAGCAAAAAGAATGGGCAAAGAAGGAATAAAGGATTGTTTTTACATTAGCAAAGTCACTCAGAGCTCCGTGCTTGCAAGCTTATTTTGAGGAAAAGAAAAACCAACAATGGATGTGGGTTAAATCAGGGATTACTTGCATTAATTTGATCTAGACAAGCCCGTGGGAGCCAATGGGATGCAAGCAAAGGTGTTAAAGGAGTTGAATGATGCACTCACAAAACCACTGTATAACAACTTTGATGAGCAGGAAAGATCTCCCACAACAGGGGGAAATAAAATGTTACACCTATAATCAAACAGAGTCACAAGAGTATTTGGTCGGATAAATGTTGGACAGCCTCACATCAACGAGTAAGCAAATCAAAGAGAAAGTCTTCTTGAGCATCTGAGGAAGAAAATGGTGAAAGGAAGTAGTGGGCAATGATTTACCCAGGGTAAAAATATGTCACTCAGTTAGTTGCTTTCTGTGAGAAAACGACTGGATTTTGGAAAAGCGAAACACAAGACATGTTACTTGTGTAGACTTCAGCAAAGTTCCCAGCACCCTCCTTGTATACAAGATGTTGTTCATGCTGAGTTCATGCTCCTAAGGGAAATGAGACAGGCAAAGACTAAAACTAGGATTCTACATTTTAGTAAAATTAACCTCCATCTCTTCACAGAGTTAGTCAACAGAACATTCTGGGAAACTGCCCCCATGGGCAAAGATGCAGAACAGAGCTGGCAGATCTTTAAGGAGGCTTTCTTCGGGGCACAAGAGCTCTCCATCCCCAGGTGTACCAAGTAAGGAAAGGAAGGCAAGAGACCAGCATGGCTGAACCAGGACCTGCTGGTCAAACTGAAGAGCAAGAAGAAAATGGCCAGGCAGTGGGAACAGGGACAGATATGGTGGGAAGAGTATAAGGAAGCTGCTAGGCTGTGCAGGGATGAGATAAGGAAAGCCAAGGCCCAGCTTGAACTAAACTTGGCAAAGAATGCCAAGAACAAGAAAGGTTTCTACAGGTACCACAGCCAGAAAGGGAAAGTCCAGGAGGGCATAACCTAGTGAGTGACACAGGTAAGCTGGTAACAACAGACGAGGCTGAGGTACTTAACAGCTTTTTTGCCTCGGTCTTTTCTGATAACTGCTCATCACACAGCCCTTAAATGTTTCGTTTGGTAGGAGGGCATTGAGAAAGCAACTGTAAGCAAAGATCAGGTTCATGACCACCTGAAGAACTGAACATCCAGAACTCTACGCGTCCTGATGAGATGCATCCCAGAGGCCTGAGGGAATTAGCTGATGTAGTTGCCAAGCTACTCTTTATGATATTTGAGAAGTCGTGGCAATCAGGTGAAGTTCCTGGTGACTGGAAAAATGACAACATCACACCCATTTTTAAGAAGGGTAAAAAGGATGACCCCAGGAACTACTGACCTGTCAGTCTCACCTCTGTGCCGGGGAAGATCATGGAGCAGATCCTCCTGGAAACTATGCTAAGGCACATGGAAGGCAGGGAGTTGATACGGAAAAACTAGCACGGCTTCACCAGGGGCAAATTCTGCTTGACCAGCCTTAGTGGTCTTTTATGATGATGTCAATGCATCAATGGACAAGAGATGAGCCACTGATGTCATCTATCTCAACTTCAGTAAGGCCTTTGACACAGTACCCCACAACATCCTTCTCACCAAACTGGAAAGTTGTGTATTTGATGGGCAGACTGTTAAATGGACAAAGAATTGGCTGCAGGTTTGAGTCCAGAGAGTGGTGGTCAATGTCTCAGTGTCTGGATGGAGATCAGTGATGAGCGGTGTCCCCAGGGCTCGGTGCTGGGACCAACACTCTTCATCAATGATACTGACAGTGGGCAGCACCCTCAGCAACTTTGCTGATGACACCAAGCTTTGGGGTGCAGTAGAGACACCAGAGGGACAGGATGCCATCCAGAGGGACCTAGACAGGCTTGAGCACTGGGCCCACATCAATCTCATGAGGTTCAACAAATATAAATGCAAAATCTTTCACCTGTGTCAGGCTGGACCTGTGCTGGGCAGGGGTAAGGCTGGAGATCTCCCCAGGTCCCTGCTGGCCTGAGTTGTCTTCTGGTGCTGTAATCTTCATTTGAAACACTGATAATAAAACTGAACATTATATTTAAAAACTGCTTATTTACATTAAAATCAAAGCCTGCTTTCAAGTGAATCATGAAGTCAAAGGAGTTTGAAATACTTATATTAATTCTTTGCTGATCTGAAACATAAGTGTCTTGGTAGAAAAAAAGACCCAGGATCATTCATTATGCAATGCATCTATTTCAATATAACCCTCAATCTCAATATAACCCTTATATATGTGTTTAAAATCCTAACAATCCTTTTTCTCCAAACTAAATCAGTGTTCCCACAAACTTTTTCTCTCCTTTCTCTCTTTCCCTCTGTCTCTCTGCCTCCATCCATCTGTCCTCCTACATCATTTAACAAGCATCTTTCTCTGTCTGATCACCATTTTTTTTTTCTAAGAGCCTTTTGTATACTGCCTTCATTCTAGAAGAAGCTTTTAATGTGTTTGCCTATCTAATTATGCCTCCTTTAGTCTCATCAGAAAACATATTTTCCCACTTTCCAATATGATCAGTTATTCTTTTAATCCTACTGCCATGGATTTTTCCTCTTTCACTCTGTGAACTTTGCATAAAAATGTCTGTGGATATGAAGATATATTTTACCCTACCACTTACTCTGTTTTCTATGTGCCCTTTTAAATATGTGGCGGATCCTACAAATACTGCTTCTTCAGATATGTTTTATATAGTTTGACGATACTTAGGTGGTGCTGTACAGGGAGTTTCTTTCCAAACACTTCATATACATTATTACGAAAAATACAGAGTTCAAAAAAGCATATTGTTTTAGACCACAAACATCACATAAGGTGAACAGTTGAGGCAGTCTGAAATAGCAGAATACTTGAGACAGGATCCCTGGCAAACAGATCATATATAGATGTAAATATAGCACAAGGCTTTAGCATTCTCTCATAATGCATGCATCAGCACCTTCACTACTACAGTGGCTCCCCAGAGCTGGCAGGCAGAACAGCTATCCTGGCTCAGATCAACCTTCCTTGTAAAATCCATGCCTACGTTATTTTCCAGATGGGTTTAATATTTCTTTTAGTACCATTTCGCTGTGAGGGAATATTGCCCACCTAGAAGCACCTAGAAATTTGGAATGAATTCTGCCTTCTGCTCCTCTGCTAACCCTGCCACTTCTACCCATGGTAGGAGACATAGAACAGCATGTGATATTACATACCATATGTTCTGCAACACCAAGCAAATTGCAAGTGGCAAGAAGTGCTCCTTGCTATGGGAAATTTCAGAGTGCTGAGCAAAATGGATGATGGCTTTTTGTTTGTTTGGTTGGTTGGTTGTTTTTTTTTTATTTCATATTCCTGGAACAGAATTGTCCCCTTTTCACAATGGTAAAAAATTAAATGGCCCCCAAAATTAAATAAATAGCTTTAAACTTGCCTCCAGGTTTGACCCTCACTCCCACTCCACAGGTTTAATATGCATAAATTGATTTTCTGATGCATGTGAACATAGATAGACACCTACCAGTGTTTGTGACTGCAGAACCAGACATTGTTTGTGGGAGACCTCTGATGCTTATGGTTGCTATTTTAGGAAGTAGCTCAAAAAATGTTATCTAAAATACGGGCTAATCTAGGCCATAAATTCACAGATGACAGCATTGCTAAGTTCCTGTAGAAGACTTCCAGATACTGAAGCACCTTTCCTCAATCAGGGATTGACTCACTAAGTCCAGTGCTCAGTACTGTACCCATATTCTGCTATTTTCATTGCCATAAATGCACACATCAAGCAGTTTTAAGAGTGGGAAACCACCTCTTACTTCCCTAGACTGTCAAGTTTCTATGCCTTGTATTAGCTACAAAGCACTGTGTAGGAATTGTTTTTCCTATTTCCGTCATTCATCCAAGTTTTTATGAGCTCAAGCAGGAGTTGCACAGTCAACTCCAATTCTTCCAGTTTTTTAAAGATCATCCACTTCTGCACAGAGATGTCAGGCTACAAGGCCGTCAATTTATATGCTCTTCCTATATAAGTAAGATGAATGGGTCATAATTATCCTCAAGTGAAGCACTATGTTTATTTGACTGTTTGTTGTTTTAGTGAGGGCCACACAATGAAAGTGGAGTTCCTATTCTGTGTGCAGCTTAACTCAGTGTGATGGTGGTGCTGCAGAGTTGTCGCTTAGGGTTCACATCTGCCAAAAAAAACCCAACGTTCTACAAAGAGAGGGCAGTTACGTATGCATCTTAATTGCTCTGAATACCAGTTTCACTATCAGTTTACCTTCTTTTAAACATCTTAAGATTGTGTATAACAACAGAGACAGGAATACTAAAGAATTAATAACAGCAGTTATGTGTTTGGATAATTTTTTCAGTCTAAAGGTGCGAAGAAGCCAGTGGAGTTCCAGTGGCTTTAAGCTGTGAAAATAGGGTATTAGGGGTTTTGGCTATTTGTTTTTAAGAGTAAATTGATTATTCATAGCATCTCACAGAACAAATGCGGTCACTCATGAGCACAACAGAAGTCTACACACTTTAATATAGTGTAAGAAGCATGAACTCCATTAAAATTTGAACAACTCAGAAATGCGTATTCGGCAGTAATGTTTGCTGTGTACTTCCTTGCGGTTTTGTTGTTGTTTATTTGTTTAAACTGAGGAAATAATCTATGGGGGAAAAACAATCAATGGCTTCACAAACTTGCTGTTGTTTATGAAATCGCCTGAAATGATCTGTAACTATTCACGAACAGCCAATCTTGAATGAAAATAAACTATTTGAACTGCCGTGCAATTTCCTTAGCAAAGAGATTCAGTTCCCTCTTTTACTTGATCTTGTTTTATTTTGTTTTCCCTGCTGCTTTTTATTTTGGTCTGGTAATCACCATTGATTTCTATTCGGTACCAGGCTGAAGATGACAAATCCCATAAAATACATCTGACGATGTTTCTTCTTTGTGAGGCCTATTCTGCATGAAGGCAGAGGCCAGCAAAGCACTATGAAGGTCACATTAACTCGTATTGTTTCCAAATCAAAGGCTGGGTAGAGTCTTGTCTATATATACTGTGATTCTGTGGTGGTAGAGTCCTCCATAGGCAGCATTTTGTGCTGAAAGTTTGGTCACAAATTTTTTGCTTTTAAGAAAAATTGGTCTAACATAGCATGGATAAATCAACTGTGTATTTATTTCTGACGCTGGTTGCAGTGAGAAACAGATCATCAAGAGAAAATAATATTCACTTAAATGCAATCTTTTGTTTAACATAAATACTTTTGAATTAATTCCTGCCTATTGTCTCTCTTCTTTTTCTCCTCTCTTGTATATCCTGTATAATTTTAATCCAATACTGGAAGATTCCTGTATAGTTGTAGGCAACATTCATTTTTCACAATATTCACTAATATTGGATAAAGCAATTTATATGAAGAGGTTCAAAATATATATTCATTTACAAGGTGAAGGGAAACCCACTTTCCTCCAGTGCAAGAGGGCAACTTTAGACAAAACAACATCAAAAATATTTTTAAAATATAGCATGTATTCCTTAATCATGTTGGGTCTTTTGCAGCAGCAGCCACTATGGGAAATTTGGCAGAAATAGAATGTGATCGGGGACACAAAGGGATACTTTGAGGCTGTTACTTCCATGTGTTTCATTGCAGCAAAGTACACTCACAGCAAGACAGGTCTTCCACTAGTGTAAATCAGCTGACAGCTAGTGACAAATATAGCTACATAAACGCAGTAATTAAAAGCAAAATTCGTTTGAAAAACACTTTGATTGACAAAAATATCTTTAGCAGACCCTGTAGGTCAATAATTAGAATCCCTTCACTCGCTGAAATGAGGGAAGTTACCATAATTTATGTCAGCTAAGGAGCTCACCTGTGGTGTTCAGTGGAAGGTCCAACTGTGCAGCCCAGAACTCGCTGCTTTTAGGGGAAAACAGTCACACGCAGAAACTGTTTAAATCTGTAGCTGCTTTAAATACATATTTAAATACTAGCTTTCTGCTGCAGTACCAGTGTATTTATGCCTTAAAGGGCTCACAAACAAGTAAAAACGCTCCTCCCTGAGATTCATTGTCTCAGCATGAAACAAGCAGATTGTCGCCTGTTGTAGCTGTTTAAACTCGCTTAGAATATTTTCCTGGCTAAGATAATAGAAACTGGTGTTATTCAGTGGTGCTTTTTACTTAATGCTTATCCCCAAGATAAAAACCACAAACTCATAATGTGTTTTGTGATTTGAACTACATGCCACTTAGGAGGAGATTTAAGTTTTTTTAAGGGTAGTTATGCCTTTACCTTTACCTAGCTGTAAACATTCCTGTTTCTACACTTCAACACTCTCACGGTATGTGCCTTTTGTTCCCTATCATACCTACAAGGTTACTGCTGCGCTCAGGTCTGTGCATGTCAGCATACATGTGCACACCTATATGCTTGTGTATGAGCATCTGTGCCTGCACAGCCACTCTCCATTAAGACAGGCAAATCCCTCAGAGGCCAGATCTCAAGGTAAAAGCACAACACAACAATCAGCTGCCACTTAACCTCAACCAGCCCATGGTAGAAGTGCAGCAGATGTATCTAGCAGATTGCAATCATTAAGTTACAGAAGCAAAGAAAATCAATTAACAGAGCAGAGACACAGAAGAAAGCAGAAGCACCTTTCTGTCTCTCATGTATTCTTACTCTCCTGCATGTAATACATGTGCTTGTTCATTCTTACTACTGTGGCCAATCCAAATTCTAGCAGGCATCCCTGGAAATGCATTGTATTAGTTTCAGCAAGTATAAGGATTTTGTTTTTACACAAATGCCCTTGAAATATATGTGAAATATATCTGTTCATACCCAAAATATGAAATGTCTTTTGTTTGTATTCTCTCTGTCTGTAAATGGAAAAAGATTCACTTAATTTATAATTAAAGAATCATGGACTCATTAAGGTTCTAAAAGATCTCTCAGATCAACTCCAACCATCAACACATCCCTACCATGCCCACTAACCCATGTCCCTCAGCGCCACATCTACATGTCTCTTGAACACCTCCAGGGACACTCACTCCACCACCTCCCTTGGCAGCCTGTTCTAAAGCCTGTCCACTCTTTTGGAGAATAAATCTTTCCTAATATTCAACCGCAACCTCCTCTGCTGCAACTTGAGGCCACTACCTCTTGTCCTATCACTGTTATCCCTGTTTTGAAATGAGATATGACTTAGAATCATGGAATGGTTTGGGCTGGAAGGGGCCTTTAAGAACATCTAGTTCCAGCCCCCCTGTTACAGGCAGGGACGCCTCCCTAGGCCAGGTTGCTCACAGCCCTATCCAGCCTAGCCTTGAACGCTTCCAGGGAGGCGGCATCCACAACCTCTCTGGGCAGCCTGTTCCAGTGTCTCACAGTAAAGAATTTCTTCCCGATACTTAGTCTAAATTAACCCACTGCCAGTTTAATGCCATTTCCCCTTGTCCTGTCGCTAGACTTGTAGCCTTCTGGACTGTCGTTTCTGGCAAAACTTTTAGCACAACAGTACTAGAGAACTATCTTCAGTTCATGGTATTGCCTCTGGTTTTTCTTGCAGAAAACGCATTTTTTCTGAATCAAAGAGTTGCTTATGTCCTAAATCAAGAAAGGACTGTTGCACCATCTAAGGATCTTTTTTAAAGAGACAAAAGGAGATATTTGTATATGTGCACAGGGATATGATTATAATTTGCAAAATTGCATGGCAAAATTCAGCCTATGTCTCTTCACCTGATGAAATAAATAAAAAAGAGAAATGTGCACATTCTCATAGGACACTGTTGGTGTGGAAACATGAAACACACATAATGCATATTTAGTTATACACAGAACATATGCTCATGCGGTGTTCAAAAAGCAGAGCCAAGCATAACCACCAGTATGTTGCAGTACCTGCGCTGCTAATAGAGATTGTCCTTCCTACCAGTCCTGCTGTCATTCTCACTGAGAAATTCTGTAAGGCTGTGGTGAACAGGAGGACCTGAATTACAGGAGAAAAAAAAATATTAAATTATCACCCTACTTCCTAGCAAGTAATAACATAAGATTATTCTCCTGAGATTTAGCCTCATCTTTGTATACCTGCAAGGTTTGAATAATTTAAGTGAAGCTGTGATATCTAGATATTATTTTTATATAATATATATCTATATAATATTTATTTAATTGCCCTTTACTCTAGACCTTTCAAGTTTCACTCATCATTGTTGTATGACTGTTCTGCTTTAATGTGCATGGAGAGAAAACTATTGTGGAAGAATATAAATTTTCAAGGGAAAGCTAGGAAATTTCCATTATGTTGAAGCAAATTTATCCAAATGAAAGCATTGCTTAAGTAATGTTTGAATAGCGTATAAATTAAACCCTGAAAGCATCTAGTCACTCATTTTAATTGCTTGAATGCCTCAAGGGGCTTACATTAGATGAAGAATGGCCCTTAGGCAGATCATAATATCTCTCTCAGGCAATACTCATAGCTAGGAGTATGGCAGCAGTGTTTATAGGAATGTCACAAGGAAACAAGGTTCAGATAGAGACACAACAAAGAAATTAGTGTTAATATGATCTAGAAAGATAAATATGGCACACATGTGCTTTACCTGAAATGGGGAAAAGCTACCTGTAACATAAATTTCAGCTTTGTTTTCCCTGTTATTGGAGTAAACATCTCTAGTTGAAACACTGATCTGATGATATTCTAAAAAGCACTACTCATGATTGTTTTGCTTTTGATTTACAGCTACAGTAGCAAAAAAATTGATTTGATTAATTATCAACTAAAAAGCTGCAGTGTAGGCTTTCTTTGTCTTTTATAGCCATCTGGTTCAAGATGAAGATAAAAAGTTGTTGAAAGTTACTGAAAAATGAAAGCATTTCAAAAGATGTAAGTAATTTAAAATGCAAAAACGTGGTGGTTGAAGTGAAGCGGAAACTTCTAGAAGTAGTTTCCTTTATATTTTGTTAGGCTGGAAATGGCCATGATTTATAAAAGGGACATTCTTAAGTGCATCTTACTTTAAGGACTATGCACAGCACTGAATTAGCTTAATAATTATAATGAGATTGCTTTCAGAAGCAAATACATCAAATACATACATTGTCCCAGACATGAAAGAGGAGTATGTCTTATGACTGACCTTTACAACTAGTGTGTGAGACTAAGTCTGGCTGGCAAGGAACCACTTTGGTTACATGTCAGCAAGAACCTCTGACTTCAGCAGCAGTAACATTTAAGATCACAAGGCATAATTCAGGCAAAAAAAGAATGCACATTCTCTTTAAGAACAGGACTGTGTAATGCACATACAGAAATATTGCTGTGGGGAGAAATGTGAGAAAAAATACACACCAGTATGGAAAGCACTGTTATTATATCCCAAGATGTGATTACTGAAATCCCTCCAAAAAAATCAATCTTCATCTTCTCATTTTTAAAGGCAGATACTAAGATTACAAGGAAACATTCTTGTCTAATTACTTGTAAAGGAATTTACTTATATTCGTCACAGAGGGGTAAAATTGCAAAAGATAAAGCCTAGATATCTCACATTTGCAGAACTTTGCAATTCCATCACAGCATTTACAACACTAAGTAATATGAATAATATTTTCTCCATCTCCTTTATGTATTTCAGGATCTATTTTGTCTCATTGCTTTGCTATTTCTTACATTTCTGTTCTAGCAGAAAGGGTTTAGATCTCCAGAAGCTCTCAAAAGACTGCATGGCTATCCTACAATCAGAAAGCTTGAGCTAGGCTTACCAAAAATCTCATGTAAGTATTTTCTTCCCCAGTGAGATGAGTGCCACGGCAGGTTTTTGCAATTTTCACTGTTTTTAATTTGACTCAGGAAAGGCTCTTATTTCTTGATTTTCAGAACGCTACCTGATCTAAGGGAATTTGAGATTTAGTTTTGGAGCGAAACTCACAAGTTCCAGGAATCTTACTATGAGCGAATTGGATAAATGTTTGAATATGTCATGTGGATTTGAGGTGGATATGTCACTGTGGTGTAACTCAGAGACCTTTCACAGTGCACAGAAATATTTTACAGCGTATAATGCACATTTATGAGAAAGTATGGATTACTTTCAGCATTCCTAGCTGAAGTTCAGAGCTTACAAAGTCACATGCATATGCTGATATTACTGAGCAACTTTATGGTAAAGGACTCTACTACTCCAAGTGCTGCAGTGTTGTAGCACATCTACAGAAAGATCCAGAGAAAGTCAGACAGATAGTGCCTCTCCTGGAGCAGGAAATGTGGGAGTGGAGATTGTCTCCTATACATGTGCAGTGGGGTGTACCAGAGGAAGCCCTGGGCAAATGGTTGATGAGACTTGTGCAACCAGCCATGCCCACTTCAAAGACGTGCTTCTGTCTCCAACACACGTCTGAACTGGAACTCAGAAACTCTTCAATTGTTCCTAAAGCTGCAGCCAACAATCTGTACAACAGCATTTTCTCTCTCTGTGTGCCAGTTTCCTATCCACATGCTGGAGGTCACATTTCCCTGACACCATCACTGTGAAGAAAAATCCATGAATTTGTGAGTGCATAATCAAAGTGCAAGATATGGATTTCCATTCACTGCCTTGGTTGAAATACAATGGCTATGTCGCCCTAATCCAGTGAAACAAGAATACAGTGCACAAAATGTTTGCAAGCAACTTGAGCTTTAAAGAGTATATCTCTATTATTTATGTGTTCTCTTTTCATGTACAATAGCTTTCAAGACTTAATGGCTGATAACAACCAATAATTGTGAGTCACTTACTTTGCGTTATATGGGATTAACTTGTGCTGTTCAAACAAAGTTTTCTCAGTTTCTGAGATGCTCCCTCTTCTCATCTGTCACAGGAGTATTTGCTTTTGTCAGGAGTCAAAACAGAAGGAAGAAAAAGAGGAGACATTATTTTAAAATCTATGGTACGTCGGAAGAGATTACTTGCTTAGCACAGGAGGCACTGAGGCAAGAGACTAGAGTTGTCAACCACACATCAGCAGAAAAAACTTTGGCAGAAAGACAACTAGTAATCATGCATTCTGAGTGAGTTAAATTGCTTTATGCATAGATGTCACGCATGGTAGTTAGGGAGGCTTAAAATTAGGGCCAAAGCTAAAAGTAGTAAAGTAGAAATGACAGTAAGTAATTCAAATTCTTTTGTAATCTTTACGCAATGCTTAACTACTAGAGAGATGTGGGTAATGAATTACCCATGCTTTAAACTAGCTGTCGGTTATTGAGCTGACTAGTTTCACAACCCATTTGGCCCATCTAAGTGTCTGAGAAAAATATGGATCAAATGTAAAACTATTTCCCTGGAATTTCCTCTGCTTCACCCTTTCCAGTTCACTCTCAAGTTCTTCTTTTTAATAGACAGTTTTAATCCTTTGCTGCTATATTTGATTGCACTGACTGCAAAGCCAATATTGAAAGAAAAGCCTCAATTATATGTTGCCATCGTAGACTGCAAATGGTTTCTTCTGTATTAACGTGATTTTCTGTTCTGAGCCATTTTTAACTGTAGTTACTACTTGTTCACTCAAGGCCTTCTATGCAGACCTTTCTTGGACACAGGTAGTGAAAAATACCTGTGAAAATTCCCCATGCTAGGACCATTTGTCTAACTCATCTAATACTGATTCTCTGTCTAGAAATGTGTTGGATAGGATTCTCTATCGGAAATGTGTTGGATAGAAATCTCTATCTAAACTTTCAAAAGTTCCTACACTGTACATCTGAAGCTCAAAAACTCCATTAAAACAAGAGCTGTACATAAACAGTATGCCCCATACATTACGTTTTTGTAAAAGAAAGCATTTTAGAGCTTTAGAGGTAACAAGGTTTTGCAATTGCTATTTTCCAGTTCTTAATTGCAGTATAGTAGCAGACAGCCAGACAAGGAACAAGACAAGTGAAAAAGCTTTATGGTGAAAGCCTTCATGATTGCACTGTACAAGACATCTTATGTGTGTAAAAGATTGTGGACCAGTTCACCACTCAAAATGCAATTGATCCTTCCATTTGCAGTTTTAGAAAGAGTGACACTTTTAGTTCATTCTCAGCAGTCTCTTACGCAAATATTGTTCTATCAGGAAATAATACAAGTTGTGATTCTCAATATTTTAACAATTTTACCAGCTGGAACATGAAGGATGTCAGCCACTTTTGTGAGCAATTAACTACTGCTGTTTTGGGAATTCTGTGTTTCTTGAAACATGATCTATACCATGAAGCTTCTCCTTCAGCATATATTAAAATGAATAAAAGTTAAAAATCAGCACTTTAAACTTTCCATACAACACATTTTAATTACAGAACATCCAACATTCATCAGAAGTCAGGAAGTTTTTAATATGTGCCATACAATTTACTGTGCACCGAAATATTTGCAGTTGATAGTCAAAATAGTAAATCTCTGCAGTATGAATGCACTGGTCTCATCAAGGACAGAAATGGCCAGGATGTAGCTGCAGATCTGGTTTTTGCCTTCCTCAAGTAGAAAGAAAGAGTACAAGTGATGCAGGCAGCAGCTGCAAGCAAGGTGGCAGTCAGCACATTAAATATTAAAAATATCATTTGGCTTCTGTTTTATGAGGTAGATCTAAGTATTAGAAATCCTCCTTTGTACTACTGTTTCATACCACACAGAGTTGCGATGCTGGTCTAAATATTTGCTGCATGTGTGTACTTGGAAGAGGTACAAATACACAGGTAGATGCCCACAGACCCATCTGAAATACATTAGGCTTACAGGAGTAAAACACCTAACTGTTCACTGTCTTCTGAAGAGTATTGCTTTCAAAATGTGATTTTTGTTTTGGTCTTCTTGTTTTCTGCTTGTACGCGTATCTTTTTCTGCTCATGTTGCTGCAGTGACCTTTTGAATTAAGTCACAATTTCAGAATACATTTCAACAAGAAGTAAAACACCACCTGGCAAAACATTTTGTACCTGTAATTTGTTTTGCAATTATGCAGCAATGTTCTGAGGAGACATTATTTCTTGTTCCTGGAAATGCTGTTTGCTTTGCAAAATTACAGTCTATTAGATTGTTTTTTTACTTGTATGGATTTTTTTTCTTTTGAATCTTACAGGTAACTATTTTCATCACGCTTTTGACTCACATTTAACTTCTGGACCACACTAAGACTCTAGCTATTGCTGCCTGCTTACCTTCCTCTACTTCCTAACAATGGTGGTATCTTTCTATTGTAGAGAAATACTTTGCACTTCCTTTAACAAATGTTCTCCTTGGATTTTGGAGAATTTCTCCATAATGTTAAATTCAGTTTTTCATTCTGATGGGACTTAAACTTAAGTCTTTCCACTTCTGATACAGAAGCCAACTATACTTTTTAAGAACATAATGAATAGGTGCAGATTTGACACAAAAAGATCACTATTCCTTCTTTTCAGGTTGATAGCAACTCATTAATAATTTTTCTCCTTCAACAAGGTGCCCTCAAGTTATGCAGCAATTTTCTTTGGGTCACAAATTCCCTTGTTAGGTAAGTACTTCAGTAAAAAATAACAACTACCTATCTCTTACAAGCTAAATCAGCTATTCTGTACTAGAAGAGAACCAGTTTAGTTAGACGGGATTTGTCTTGACAAACCCATATTGCCCCTTTCCTATCCTTGTTATTCTCTGTTTTTTTCACATTTTAAAGTAAAAAAAAAAAAGCATTTTATTGTCCTAGCATCATGGCTTACGTGATTTTAGTTACAACTGGCAGCTCTCCTTCATCAATTTGCCTCTCATTAGGTACCCATATTCCCCTTTTCATGAGACTTGCTTATATATTCTGCAGCTTAACGTCTTAAAGTAAGTGATCTACTGATTCTGTAGCTTAAAAAGAAGGTCAATATACTTTTATTTTTTATACACTTAGTAGCATCTAAAATAAGTTATTATAATTAAGTCGGGGCTTTCCTCTGAAACAACATTTCATACATTTACTTAAGGGGAATTTTTCATTTAATTTTTTTAATTAGGAAAATAGGACTAAATATGCATTTTAATTTCTTCTGTGCAGGAGCTGTGCATCATATATGACAAGGTCCATTAAAGTTTCCAGTGTTCAAATCTGTTTGTGGTCCATAACCATCACCTTTCTCATTTGTCACAGCAACCCCTTCCCTGAGATTATCAGTTCAGTGCATAGAAATTACCTCAGAACAGAATCACAGCATAAATTTTGGTCCTTACTTTTGTGATGTTTTTTGTTCACCTTTCTCATAACAAAGACAACACAAAACAGTGGATACAAATTCATGCATAATTATGTACTTGTTTCAGGGATGATTTTCTGTTTTAGTTTTTACAACCTTGTGCATGATTCCTTTGCCTCATTCCAAGTATCATACAGTATACATAAAAATAACAGTAATAATAATAAAAAGTTCGTTGTTGTTGTTGGAAATCAACAGCATTTTACAAAAGAGATTTTTCTGTTGGATGGATTATGCATTTTCCCAACCTCCACTTTACTATTAACTACACCCAAGAAACACTGAATTACTGACTATGACAGAGAATTATTTGAATGATAAAATATTTAAATCCTACATACTGAATACCATAACTGGTGATGACATTTGACAGTGTTCTGGCAGCCTGAACTCATTAGGTGTATCTGATGGTATCAGATGGTATTTCTCTCAATATCTCTGTCACGCTGAAAGAATTTTTCCTTATTCAAGCAGCTAGTATTTTCATCACAGGTTTAAAGTGACTGTGCAAGAGTAGATCACAATTAGTCACTTTGCTATAGCAATGTCATTACCACTTTTACTTAGTTAAATCACCAGGATATGCCCAGAAAGAAAATCCCTACCACTCAGGTTGACTCTCCTTTCCTGTAAGCAGAGTACACTATACTAGGATGGGAGTACTGTTAATGTTTACAGAGAATATTTGTTACATAGGCCTCATGTGGCCACAGAGCATGGTATGAGTCATGGTCAAAAATGTGTAAGATGAAAAAACGTACAAAGGAACAGGATAAAAATGTGTAGACTCTGGAGATCTTGTTTCTCATGGTATTAAAAATGTGTGGCAAGAAGCAAAGTACATAATAATTTGTGTATAGATTAAGAGATCCTCCTATTGCTTCTTTTTTTTTTTTAATTTTTTTTTTTTTTGCTACAGCTCTCAGCATTCAGACCAGGAATCATTTTGGTTGAATCAGAACCTGACAGGTAGTGGAATGGGATTTCCATGTATGGTCCAATTTGAAAAACAGTCTGATTTCTACACTGCTGAAGTACAACCTTGAAAACCACTAGTGCATTTTATGACAGAAAAAAATATCTTCTTCTAGTTTCTTTATTTATTTCCTTTTAAACTATGAGTAGTGTTTTAGACACACAAGCAATCTCAGAGCCTTAAATTTTGCCTTTTGCAACAATAATAAAGTACAGACCCCATTACCCAAACAAATAATGGCAAGAATATGTAACTCAGTCCAAATAAGCAAGACAATTCCAGCTTTATACTGCATCTTAAATTATTTCTGGTGGCTTACAAAATCTGAAAGTTTCATTAAGCAGTAGAACTTTGATGCTAATGATTGCTTAAAGAGATAACTACAAAAAGAAAAACTTATGGAAATTCACTGTGAAAAACAAGAATGGGTAAAAAGAGAGTCAGAATCAGAAGAATGTACACCATGGGACTTAATATCACACAGCACACAAGTAAAAAATCTACAGAGATTTTCATTTGTTCTAACAGAAGTATAACTAAATTTCATAAATATATATACTCAGAGCAAATTTTAAAGCTAGTCCTCCAGCCAGAATGATTCAGAAAAAATGAGTTCCTTTAGGTCCGTATTCATAGAGATCTGAAGTAAAATATCAGCATTCTAAGTTTAGGGACAGAGAATGCTATTAAAATGACCATACCTGGTCTTGGATAAAATAGAATTAAATATAAAATACAAGAAAATAAAAATAATTTTAAAATTCCCCTGTCTGACAGAAATTTTCTGGAGTTTTGTCAAATACTGAGTCTATACTATCAAAATTTAACAATGTAAAATGTGACAAAATATTAAAACTTAATAATTGAAATCAATCACAATACACTAAAGAATGTATGCGTATTAAAACACAGACTTGCATGCAGAGTCTGTTGCTTCTTCATTCTTCCCAGAATTGTCTGATTGTCATAGAGTCAAAGAATGCCTTAGGTTGGAAGGGATCTCAAGGATCATCAATTTCTAAGCCCCCTGCTGTAGGCAGAGTTGCCAGCTGCTAGATCAAATGCCAGATAAGATTGCCCAGGGCCCCATCCAACCTGGCCTTAAACACCTACAGAGATGGGGTATCCACAGCCTCTTTTGGCAACCTGTGTCAGAACCACACCAGTAGGGCGTAAAAGCTTGCTCCAACATCTAAACTAAATCTCCCCTCTTCTAGTTTAAAACCATACTCCCTATAACTATCTACTCTTGTAAGAAGTTGATTTCCCTCGTGTTCATAAACTCACTTTAAATACTGGAAGGCCACATTGTGGTCTCCTGCAGCCTTCTCTTTTTCAGGCTGAACAAGCCTATAGCCTATCTTCACAGAAGAGGTGCTCCAGCACTTTGATCATTTTTATGGCCCTCCTCTGGACCCTCTCCAACAGCTCCACATCTTTCCTGTGTTGGAGGCCCTAGATTTGGATGCAGTGCTCCAGATGGGGCCTCATGAGGGCAGAGTAGAGGAGGACACTCACCTCCCTCGCCCTGCTGGCCAGCTCTCTCCTGATGGAACCCAGGATACTGTTGGATTTCTGGGCTACAAGTGGACACTGCTGGTTCATGTTCAGTTTTTCTTCAACCAGGACCCTTAAGTCCTACTCAGCAGGGCTACTCTCAAGGACTTATTCTCTCACTTTGTATACATACCTGGAATTACCTTGACTCAAGTGCAAAACCTGGCACTTTGCTTGGTTGAACCTCATTATGTTCACAAGGGCCTACTTTATGAGTTTATCAAGGTCCCTCTGGATGGCATCCCTTCCTTCTGCTGTATCAACTACACCACACAGCTTGGTGTCATCAGCAAATTTGCTGAGGGTGCACACAATCCCATCATCAATGTCAGTGATAAAGATCTTAAAGAGTACTGGTCCCAAGACAGACTCCTGAGGAACACCACTCATTACCAGTCTCCAGCTGGACATAGAGCCATTAACCACAACCCTCTGGCTGCAATCTTCCAGCCGATTCCTTATCCACTGAATAGTCCCCCCTTCGAAGCCATCTCTCTCCAATTTAGAGATAAGGATATGGTGGGGGACCATGTCAAAGGCCTTGCAGAAGTCTAGGTAGCTGACATCCATTGCCCTCCCTTTGTCCTACAATTCTTATCAATGTAGAATGAAGTAGGTGTAGAAATGAAACCAAATTTCAGACATTTTGAAATGCTAGACGCACTCCTAAATAAGAAGTGAGCAGTGACAACGAAACAGATTTGTATTTATTTTATTCAGTGACTCATCTGTACATAAATATTTTTTAAAGCCAATAAGTGATGTCTTTACTGAGTTGTGTCATATTGCTCTCCAAACAGAGCAGCTGCTCTTTCAATATTTGTATCTGTTTTTGTTCTGTGCCTAGGAGTCAAACAGGAGAGGAGGTCAACATGACAACACAGGTCATGACTAACAGCTGCCTGCTGAGGCTAATCTGCAGGTTCCAGTTTTCACTGTGAAAGAGGAAACAGTGACCACTGTAAATGCTTTAGGTTAATTATCTCCTATTGGACTTGCATGAGCAAGAGACAGGAATAAACACAAAAGCAGAGGCCCAGCAGCAGTCCAGGGCTCCATCCAGTTGTTATGGGCATTTCTAACACAAACATTTCCAGCCCAAACTTAGAGAGACAGATTCCTTTTAAAAGTGATTTATAATATTTACAAGTTCTTGAATTTATCAGAATCCCAGGAAAACCCCTTCTACTTTTAGATATAACATGGTAAATTATATCTATCACGAGGCCTCATGGTGGCTGCAGCTCCTCACAGGGAGCGAAGGGGCAGTGCAGAGCTCTGCTCTCTGGTGACAGTGACAGAGAGAACAGCATGGAGCTGTGTCAGGGGAGGATCGGGAGCATTAGGGAAAGATTGCTCCCCAGAGAGCAGTGGGCACGGCACAGCTCCCCAGGGCAGATGGGTATTCACTCATCATGAAATTTACAAATGCAGTGCTACATGCAGACCTCTACAAAGACTTCTGCTGGGTCTACCCACTTGAAAATCAAACAGATTCTAACGTCCGTCTTGTCTAACCTACAGTTTTACACGGGTCACTGAATTTCTAGGCAACAATTTCTACATTACACCCAGAACTTCTGGTTGTATTTCATAAATAAGTATCTTCCCTATTTTCACTGAATTTTTATTTACAAAATATCAACAGCCTCATATGCTTGCTCAGAAAGAAATGGTTTATTAATAGTTTTTGTTAATTTGAGATTAGGTTCTTCCAAATCACTGTTTACAAGCACTTGTGATCACTTTAGCTCCAGCATGCATCTGAGTCTATAATTTTTTTATAAAATACTCTTACACTGATTCTCAGATTTGCATCTACTTAAAGGCATTAAAATGTACATGGAAAGACACCAAGTTGTCACTGTTTTTCCGAACTCTCTGTGAATGCACATAAGCATGAGTGCTAAATGTTCAAACGCAACTGAGTTTACACAACCTCACAACCTCAACAGTGTGCATCTGTGCCTAGTTGTAGGCACAAAGAAGGTGTTTCACAGCAGGCCCACTTGCCCCTAGCCTGCTTCTTTCACGGGTAGGAATACCTAGTAATTAATACTTAAATCATAAGACTTTGGAACTCTTAGGGATCAAAACGCACATGCCTACTTGGTTAGGGTTCTGACTAGGATTTTTTACTATGGTATGTCATAATTTATGGCAGGGTTGAAATGGATTTACCTTAATACATTTTGAAACAGCCATGTAGCACCAATTGAAGATGGTCTGGGTGAAACATTTCAAAAAGCTAAAAGCACAAGCGCCTTATGTCCGGCTAGAAGAGGTCACCACTGTTAGCAAGCAGAGATTTTTAACCATTTTCCACAGAGCAACATGTGTCATTTCTTATCTTTTTTCACTACTTGGCTGATTTTTTTTTTATTTTCATTCAGGAGGCCAGAGAGCTGAAACTGACCATGTTAATACTATTAGTTAGTGCTGTCAGCAGCTTCTTTAGAAAAATCATAATACACTTCTGTTTTTTTTATGCTGTTTCTTAAAACTAACAAGTGTTCTTCATTATTTACAGATCTTACTCAACTGTTAGTAAAAGCACAAAAATCAACTGGATCTGGCACCAGGATCCAGCAAATAGCACAATGGCAAAAATAGCAAAATCTTTTACATTGGCTTAAATGGCTGAAAACCCTGGAAAAATTACTTAATGTCCTTGTAGCACAGTGTCGCTAAATAATAATACTTTCTTTTCTTTATAAACATTTCCAGACCTAGGTGGACTAGCATTATATGTTGTAAAGAAATTTCTCTGCTCCTCTATTATTAAGTTCTGACAGGTGTTACTTTAGAGTCCTGGTCACACACAATAATTTCTTTCTAATAAAATCTTCCTTTAGCCAATGTGGTTATAATAATGTGGTTAATAATTTGTTACTATGAGAAGAATTTTAGTCTCTTTCAAGAAACAAGAATTCAGTTAGTCACGCAAAGCATTTTCCACACAATACCCCAAACAGCAAAGCTTTGAAAGAATACTGCAGGCAAAGTTCATTGCATGAACAACAGGACTAACAAGGCTTGTATTTCAGAGGATTTGTGTACATATTTCCATAATCTGTTCCAGAAAATATTCATGCTTTCTACTCCATGTATTCATAGAATATTTTGTCTTCCTGGATTTCATAGACATGCCTACCTGTTAATCTGCATTCACCACGGCTGGGGCTCTATTTAGATGGTGGGTGAGCTACTTAGTGTGCCAGCAGGTGTCCTTTGCAACCTTTGTTTTCATGGAGCAATTTTTGTGTCTCTAATGACCAGCCAGCTCCTCACTGATCAGACCTTGGTGGAAATGGGTATTTCTATCTGCTCAACACAATGCGTATGTGTCATTTTCTTTGGAAAACAGGTTAAGGGCAACCTTTCATTAGGTTGCAGAAAATACCAGTATGGATCCATAAAGGTAAGGATCCATCATTACAAGCATCTTGGAGAAAAGAGGATCATCTCACTTGCTTCAATTTTTAGTGGAAAAGGGGGTCATATCAGAGAAAGTCTTACTGGCTTTGTATACTTTCCATGCAGAGATGCTCCAAGAAACCTCTTAACTTGCTGCTACCCATTTCAGCAAACGATAGATCTTCACCAATAAAAACTCACCCATCCTCATTTTGACACTAACATGGTGATCTGGATGGGCTCGTAGGTAGATACTGGACATTAGCTGTCATAAGATTAGCCCTGCCACTGCAGATTTATATGGTATGCACAAGCAAATGAGAATATGCTTTGATTTTTTACCTACAGATGTCTATGTTTTATGGCCTCTCACTACTCCGCAACTACTGCTTTGTCACTGATATAGCCACACATTTGCCTTGCCCTTGTCATCACTTAGGACAGCCTAGAATGTCACCCTGCCTTGCTGCTGAATAGTACTCCTTACAGAGATAAGAATTTGATTAAAGGGTGTAGGAAGGAAAATGTATGCTACATTTCTACATCTCTGCATTCAGTAGCAGGAAAGTACTTACACTGATATGCAAATATGTATATAATGCCTGAAATAATGTGCACAGATAGACCATAGAAATTAAAATCACTGGGGAAATTGATTGTCAGCCCATCCTGAAGGTTATTATATGGAAGATAAGAAAGAAAGAAATCATAAAAATTACTTTATAAAGAATGGTTTGTGGTGATTTAGCAGAAATGGCCCCATGTTTCCTTTAGGAAATCTTCTGAGATTTATATTATCTGCACCAGAATGTTTAAACACATTTTAAACAACACATGGTACCTGATTTTGCAAAGTGAGCAAATGAAACCTTGTTTCATTTGCGAAATAATTTATTTTATAGTCTGTTTGGTAAAGAAGTGGAGTTTCTGATTGTTCTACATAATGGACAGAAGCTGCTGACTATTCTCTAAATGAGGTAGTGAAATTGCCTATTGTTCTGGAGAAGTGATTTTTCAAAAACATATTTGCTAGCTGAGTCTATCAAATTCACTCATGGAGCAGCTTTCAGAAAGTTGCAGAAGGGAAAATGCATTTACCCACTGTTTCTGCATAACGATTTACACAAAACCAAAACAACTGTTCATATCCCATATCTTGCACACATAGTAAGAGAGATTAACTCTAACTTGCTCAATTTTTCATATAGAATACACAGACTTTAAGAACATGACAGATCTGATCTAAATCTCTAAATGATTTATTTTCCCCACATTTTTAATTTCATGTTTTAAAAAATCTCAAAATGTCATAAAGTTTAAGATAAAGGAATTAATGAAACTGTATGACTTTTACACTCCATGTCAATGTCATTCAGGAGGAGGGGAGGGGAGGGAAAGGGAAAGGGAAAGAAGAAAGAAAAAGGAAGGGGAGGGGAGGGAAGGGAAGGAGAAGGGGACGGGGAAGGGGACAGGGAAGGAAAGGAAAGGGAAAGGAAAGGGAAAGGGAAAGGGAAAGGGAAAGGGAAAGGGAAAGGGAAAGGGAAAGGGAAAGGGAA